>NW_010165963.1:0-9742 GCF_000695765.1 Mesitornis unicolor | reverse complement strand
TCCAATCCCTAACGGTCTGTGGTTCTGTGATACTTAACAACCAAAGACAGACAGGGGCCCTCAGCTGGTGACACATCCTCCATGAGGGTTGCACTTTTGAAAACTTACCAAGTAATTTGGCTACCACCAGAGGATACAAGCACTTTTAAAACAAATACAATTGTTTCAAAAGTCTCTCCAAGGCTACAGGGAGACTCTGGCTTTCAGTCACATTTCCATTCAATGAGGCAACATTTGCATTTTTATTTTCCTGCCCCATTCCTCTAACCCTTTCAAGTTTCCAACAAAAGCACTTCACAAGCTGAGGGTTAAGTCCTGACACTGAATTGGAGTACAACCCTGGGAACTTAAAGCTTTTAATTGCAAAGGATGCATGGTCCTTGGCTGCAAGGCTCTTGGGAGTTACTTTCTTTTCTCAAAGGGTGGCCTGTACTGTGAAGCTCTTGGAAGGCCAAATATTTAAACACTCTGAACAGCTGACAGCCAAGTTCAGAATTTTAGCCCTTTACACAAACTTGGTTTGGATTCCAGTTCCCAGATGACTAAAGGCAAGGAGAAGCCTCTGGAGGAACATCTGGCTTGCTCCACATGCCTCCTATTTAACCAGAAACAGGTGCTGCATTCAGTCATCCAAAAAACTGAGCATACAGTGTGCTATTTGCACAGAGAATAGAAATCACACAAATCAGATCGTTTTGCCCGCTACTAGCACTGGGGTTGGGACACAAGTTTGTACTTACTGCATCCACAGTAGCTTTTGCACACTCTTGACTACAGCAGAAAGGGCTGTCGGACACCGTCAGATTTGTGCTAGGAGAGAAAGGTCACTCGTGAGAACGTGAAAGCCAAGTCTCTCCCTCGAGAGCATTAAATAATGGAATATTAAGAATCTGCTGTGGTTGCCAAGTTGAAGAGGAAGGCCTGCAGAGGCAGCCAGCAGCTAACAGAAAGCGTGGCACCACTCAGGAAAGGAAGTTTCAGTGTTATTTGTTTAGGGGAAAAGAGCGTGCACAGTTCCACAAGCATTAACCTACCAGTTGATCCCTCCTCCGTCAGTTTTCTTCGCTATTAAAGCTTTCCAGTGTTCGTGAGTGCTTTCGATGACGTTCACGGCAAAATCCTGAAGTTGAAGACAAGAACAAACATCACATTGTTATAAGCACCAGACCATCTTCTCCTCACTATCAGTTACATGGAACAAGAGGATGGTATTTAAAGGCTGATTTTAGACAGTTCCTGACTCTGGAAGGGGCTCAGAGACCTCTTCCGTTACTGCGCCTTTCAGGAACAGCAGCCACCTCCCAGCACACAACAGCTGAAACAACGGGGATTTTACAAGACGAGTTGTTTTACTTTCAAGATGGGAGGATATGCCAAGGTCACCTAGCGAGCTTGAGGCCAAAAGAAACTGAGCGCAGATATTCTAGTCTTGGGCCAGTGCGATATTACAAAAGCACCTCCACCCCACTGCTCCTCCCACTCGGTTTGTCTCCAGCAGCTTGCTGATCCTGACCTATCTGTGAGAACTTCTGCCACTCCAGGCACATCATTCAACTCCTGCACAGATCAACAGGAAAAGACATGCATCAAATCTAGCTTTGCAACTATTTAATCAGCTTCCAAGCATATCACAGCTTTTTTTCCTTAAAAAAAAAAAAGTAGTATACGCTCAAGCATTAACCTGTCAGCTGAAGAAGGAAGCACACACAATTCTTTGTTAGTGTGAACACCAGCAATAAATATCCTGGTTTGATACCACACAGAGCCAAATAAAACACCACAGGAACCTGTGCAAGGTTCTTTGTCCCTGTTTATTGCCTTGGCCTTGATTCTGGTTTCACCCATCCTGAGAGGCAGCGAGATGTCCCAGCCCACCCAGTCTAGTGCTGTGCTACAGCCAAAGGGGACAAGCCCACTCCGATGTGACTTCCATTGTAGCCCTCCCCTTACCCTTTCCTTCCCACACTGGGTTCTGTGGGTCCTTCTCTGCTCTAGACCAACTCTGGAGCTCTGGGAGCTGAGTCACCTCACTAACCCACTCACGGCACACCAGGGAGGGCACAGAAGCAGGACTTCACCCATCCAGGAGCAGTAAATTGTCTGACCCAACCAAGGGAAGAGTCAGAGAAGTAACGCTGCCAAGGCAGAGCCTTACTCCAAGGGTGTAAGGGAACACTTTATGCCTGAAGGTAGAGGCATTTTAACTCCAGAGTTAACTTCAACTTGCACCAGGCTGCAATGGAACAAAACCAGTGAGAAAGGGAAACTAAGGGTGATGTCAAGCACCCTTTGCTCCAGAGCAGGAGCAAATAGACCTGGTGTTTTCCGCCCTGGTTTGGACATAAAGGCTCCCAGCCCTGAAGTGATCCCACATGAATGTCATCTAGAAGAAAAACCTGAAAATATCCAACCACAACTGGGTGAAAACCCTATGCTTTTTGTCACAGTATTCTTGCAAGCACTGGGCTGGAAACAAGCAGAATTGTAGGCTGGAAAAACAGCAGAGAGAATGAACTCAGCTATTAGCAGCCCATAGAAATCCATTCTCTCAGTCATTACTCATTTGTGTTCCCATGCACCTTGAGCTCAGTTTTTGGACAGTGTGTCTTTGCACTCACAGTAATGAAGAAAGGCCATCCTACCTTGTCTTTAAACTCGCCATTAAAAGCAAACTGGTTTTCAGGCTTTCCATCAGGTACTTTGTATCTTCTGAACCAGTCCACCGTAGCTTCTAAGTATCCAGGTTTCATCCTTCTGACATCACTGATATCTAGCCAGGGAGAAAAGGTTTGTTAGCCAGATCTAGTAATAGAAATTACCCCGCTCTTTGGAGCTGCCCTTCTTTCAGCCCCTCCTCAGGTAGGCTTAGCAACATTTCAGACATGCTACACGTTAAAGTGGGTATCTGCACAGGGGAGTTAGTGTTTCATCTTCACAGTATATCCTGATTGTCCCCAGGAGCCTGGACACATCTAAACAGCTTTGAGAACCCCTTTCCTACCACTCAGAGGACAGGCTGTACAGCCACTCTCTTCTTCAAGATGCCAGGCTGTGCAGAACACTTAATTTAGAATAAATAGCAATAACATGTTTTGCTACAGGATTGATAACATCCTATTCTGCTGTCCTTCCAGCATCGCATCTGATGAATGCTGTGGCACAGAAGGAGCAAGTCCTGTCTTGAAAGCTTCCTGCAGGCTCTCAACAGAGAAAGAGAAGTACTGAGCCTGCTCCTCCCTCCTGTTACTTACTATTATAGCTGTCCGCTTCAGGGTCTTCAACATTGATAGCAATTATCTTCCAGTCTGTCTCTCCCTCATCAATCAGTGCCAGTGTGCCCAGCACCTTCACTTTGATGACTTCTCCTCGAGAGCACACCTAAAAAGACAAAGACCTTGTTGTTTGTACTAATGCATCCAAGGAATGCATAACAGGTGACTGCACAAGCTGTGAGAGCTCAGCAAGCAGTCAGGTACCACAAAATTACCTATCGCTTATCTGCAGTTCACAAGCCTTGGCGTACAAGGTTTGCGCTGTAAGAACTCATCAACAATCTCCAGAGGCAGTGGAGGGAAACATCACATTCTTGAGGTAAAGGCGGTAGAAACTGAGTAATGTCTCTGGGTAATTGACTTCAGAGACATTAATTACACGTTTCAAAAGACAGTTACCCTTTAGAGTGCATTACCTTGCTTCCAATTTCGCACACATCAATTGGATCGTTATCTCCACAGCAGCCAGTATTTTCATCTTTGTGACCTGGGTCTTCCCAAGTCTGAAAATAAAAGAAAAAAAATAAAAAAATAAACAAACCCCACCACACACATACACGTAAGAACTCTCAGGTTTCAAGAGGAAATAAAAAGCAGGTTTATTTCAGGAACACAATTGCCTTCAAGGCCCACTTCACACTTGCTTTCAGGTCTAGTTGGCTGGGCTACTCTTTCGCACTGCCTGCAAATAGTTTGAATCCAAGTTAAAATGTCTTACCCTGCCAAGTGTAAACTGCTCCCTCCTACTGACAAACTTTTTTTCAACAACTTTCCAGACTTCCTCTTCTGTGCCACAGCTGCATAAAGATCACATCTATAAAGAACACTCATTGATTTGACTGCCTGCCTGTTCCTCTCCCTATTCATTTCTTAACAGAAGTTTCCTGAACTCCAGATAGCAGTCCAACAGAGATGGAAGACAGACAGGGTGTATTGCTTCCTTTTAATTAAACAATTAATGACATGCTGTTACAATGGAGCAGAGACAAGAACATAGAGTCCCATGCTCTATGCTTTGCATTGTACTAGCGCATGCCACCTGAAGTGCTGAGTATACATTGGAACATAGGACTCCAGAAGGCATGAGGCATACGCCTCCAAAAACAGCTGCTTAAAACACAGACTTCTGATCAGGAGCAAAAGGACACTGAGCCCACTTGTATCATAAGGAGCACCCACCTCTAAGGTTGTTGAGATACAAAAAGAGGGAATGCTTTACCCAAATCTCTGCATGCCAGGACACAACCAGTATAGTCAAGACCTCATGATACAGCCAGAGTGTTCAGGAAGATGTACTAAAACCTGGGTGGCACTGAAGGATTCTTCACAATCGCTATTCGCACTTCTCTACAAGCAAGTGTTAAATTCAGCCCCTCACCCTTAATGCAGAAACATCTTTGGTCTACTAACACATGACTGAGCAAAGGCTTCAAAAGCTGTAATTCCATACAAAGAAACTGGCTCCAGAATACATCTGAGTAGAAAAAAATTCAACTTCAAAATGCCATCTTAAGCCACTGAGAGAAAACACTCAACATGGGCTGCTATCAAGACTAGAATTACAAAATTCAGTGTGTTTCCTTGTGAACTGTCACTGACAGTATTTTCTCTAAAGGAAACGCAAACCTTGGAGAACATCAGCCTTGCTCAGAGCTCCTCATTATCCAGCAGTCATCAGACAGTTAAGAGCATGTGTCCAGGTGTCACTACCCATCAAGACTCCCCCTTGCCAGCTATTTCAAAGGAAGTGTGTCTGCAGCTGCAGATGCCTGCCTCACAGTCTCTGGACTGCTAAGAGCCCTTCTCAGATCCAGGGCATCTACTACCATCCAGCAGGTCAGTATGTTAGTCTAGCTGGGTGTTTTAGATCCTGAATAATAAGGAGGCCAGCAACAGGAAAGATGGAATCTTCAGATCTATTCAGATTTCCCTTGTCCACCTCCAATGTCTAAAGCAATCAGTTAATTCACTGAACAAGAATCTTCCGTAAAGACTCGGCCAAGGATTCTCACACATCGAGATCCTGTACCATTAGCTTACAACTTTAGCTCTTCATGCTTTGCTGGGCAGGAACTGAAGGCATTGCATTGCCAGGTACCCACCATGAACCTTCACCTTCCTTGTGTAGTGACAGCTTCCTTCATTGAAAGGAGCACTGACCTGCCAGCTACTGTCCAACCAAACCACCAAGTTGCTAAGGAGAAGAGTGACACAGCAGGTATCCCACTAACAGCAGCTGCTCATCCTCAAGTCCTCCAACAGCTTGTTTACAGCATTAGTTACAAGCCTACCTCATGAGATGTCTACTTACAAGTAAGTAGCCCTGCTTTCTTGACAGGTTCTCTTCATTAGCAAGATTACCCACACAGCTGCCAATGCTTTGTTGCAGAGCAGACTTTCAGCTGACCTTGCTCATTAATTTGATGGTAGTCAGAGATACATACAGGCATCCTCCCTCCTCCCCACCAGAAAGGATGAGCCACCCAGACAAGTTACAGTACCTGTGGGATAGCACCGTAATTCCAAATATAACCTTTATGGGGAAACACATTCGCTACATAGCGCAGTTTTCCTTTCTTCACGTCTTGCTTAATTGGGTTTAAGGGATCCTTTGTTGCAATCTGAAAGAAAAGTTACATAAATCTCCCTGCTCTCTAAGAAAACCCCAAGTGATTGTTTTTTAAAATGAAGCTGGCTGCTAACGGACAAGCCAAGAGACCAGGAGCTAACCCTGAAGCCAACAGTAAATACTGGACAACTCCATTTCCCATTGCATTACATGTCCTGGAACACAGCTTTTGGCAGACTTACAAACGTCAGAAGCACACGGGGTTGAGAGCCATACGATGCTGCTTTAAGCAGAAGCCACAGGAGAACGCTAAGTTATTCCAACTTCTGCCAGTCTCAGCCTCCATGCTAGACCTCTGGCATTAAGCAAGTGTTTACAGGAGAAGCTGGAGTTACATCCAGAGAGCTCCCTGGATGTGATGCCTGCAGCATGGCAGGTTTGAAAAGGCCTTATTTATTGGGGTTGAACTATTTTCTTGCTAGTTATAGACCCACCAATTTTAGACCCGTCTGATTCAGGATGTAGAGGTGAGGAGGAGAGAATCAGCAAAGCCAAAGATTAATAGACCAGGCAGCTCAAGCACTTAAGCTAGGAACTGTAATATAGTTACCTCCATCTTAGCATTTGTCCATCGAGGTACTTCCACGACCATGTTGAACACATTCTGAAGAAAACAAAATATCAGTGAATGGGAAGGAATCTCAAGACCGCACTTCAAACCAGGGAACATAAAGAAGTAAGCATGAAAACCAGCCAGTTCACATGAAAATGGTAGCTTTTTTCTGGCTTTTTCTAGGGCCAGTTTTGATATAGTTGATAGAAGTCCATAGACTGGTCAGTCACGGGTCATGACTCAAAGTTGAATCCCATGAAAGACACCAGCAAAAGCCAGATTGAGGTTACCCACACATGCTCCATCAGCTGCCACCTATGAACATCTCCACCATATTCCTTGGTTAAAGAACAGCTGCATACAGACTATCCTGAGCACAACAAAATAAGGTTTCAGGCGTATTTATTAAATACAAAGCACTTAATGCTACAGCAAGAACCACCTTGGCAATTTAGCAGACGAGGTTTACAACAGTAAGCCATCTATTTAGTAACGTGGTACCTATGTACTATCCTGAATGACCGAGAACATCACTCCCAAGCACAGAATTACTGAGGCTAGAAAAGACCTCTGAGATCTTTAAGCCCAGCCTATGACCTAACACTACCACATCAGCTAGACCATGGCACTAAGTGACACATCCAGCCTTTCCTTAAACACCTCCAGGGATGGTGGCTCCACCAAATATTCTAGTCTGTCTTGAAGCAGGGAGAGATGCACAAGTTTCTCCCCTCCAAGCTGACAGACCTTGTTAGTAGCACGGTGCAATGATAAAGATGTGTGGGAGAGACACAGAACTACATTTTGCAGTATCTAGTGTACAGGTGACGTTTGAAAACATCTCCTGTTGACTCCAGCTGGGCCGAGAGGACTCTTCAGAGTTCAGTGCCAGAGTCTTTTCAAGAAACCAAGTTTTTCCATGCTTGAACATTAACATTTGCTGTTTGAAGAGCTTATGGCTTTCAGCAAAAAGTCAAACTTTGTTCCCTAGCATCGAGGAGGTTTCCAATCCCCAAGTTAAGCAGTATTAGCATTGCAAAATCCCTCACACCTGTACTGCACCATAATTAGATTGCTACTGTGCAACGGGTACTGTTACATCATTGCCTTTGCCCACACCCTTCCCTAACAGAGGTTTATTACATCCCCTTAATTGCAGGGGGTCACTGCTCATTTGCAATTTAAAAGTATAAAGGTCTATACTATTTTTATAAGTAACTTGAGGAAAGGAATGAGGCAATAGGAACTGGCTAGGCAGGTTGCTTATGGCTTTGCAGGCAAGGAAACAAGACTTGGAGGTGCATTTTTGTTAGGCTTGCAGTCTCCCCACAGTCCCACTAACCGATCTGCCTTGGTCTAAGACACCCTGTGAGCAGCCCAAGGTCATTCCTTCCCAATGCTTAGACACACAGGTACAGATAAGGTCACCACATCCCAGCCCCAGGCAGAAAAAAACACCCTGCAATCCTCTCAGTGTCTAAGAAATCTAAGGATAAAGATCAAGGAGCCCAGACAGAGTAAGACAACCTTTTGTTCCAAGCTGGACCCTCTCCCATAGCTAGTAATGAACCTGCTAAGTAACACGTCTGCAGAGAGGCACTCCAGCAACAGAAGGAGGTCTAATGTGATCAGCACTATTGTGTAACTTCAGGGACTGCGACCTTGGCGATACTTGCTTAATTACTTGGCACTGAGAAACTGGCAAACAGTACTAAGCACCTGAAGGCACACCAGTAGTCCAGTTTCCCTTGTTAATCATTTACCAGTCTGTAGAAAACCTCCTCACCTGTGTACTCACTCCCCTGCTCTTTCCTCCCCTGTTCTGTGAACATCTGCAAAGCAGAGTTTATCTGGATTTTCCCTGTCAGAGTTACCTTTCAGACACCTGCTTTTGAAAACTGCTTTCCTAGTCAGCCATAGAAACTGCTTTGTCGCTGTCCTGGATGATTATGATCTGTCTTTTCGCTTCTGAGCAGGCAAAGGCCTCCTCAGACCTCCCTGAGCATATTCTGACAACACCCACACCCCAAAGCTCAATTAACTACTTTTTAAAGGTGCATCTCTCAATTCAGCATACTCTTTTCCTTTCCTATAACCACTCTCTACCTCCGAATTACACCTCTCTCTCATGAACATCAGAACAGTTCATCCATTATGTTCCTCAAACAGCACAGGTTTTTAGTACGTGTTAAAAAAAGAAACAAATAGTAAGGAACACAGTCAGAGAGCCCGAGTTTTCACCGAAAAAATATTCAGTGAAAACTGAAGCACAACTGTTTTGGTTTCCTGGAGTGACAGTGATTCAGAACAGCCTAATTTGACTAACCACTGGCTGCCGGAAGGATGTAAAAGATGTGTCACTGTATGCGGCAGGGTTCCCAGCTGCACTTTTTGAGAAGAAGAAGGTCCCCACGAGCTGCTGCAGCAAGAATTTAACATCCATGCCTTCTGTTCAGCAGCTTATTGCATGACAGGCATAAAGCAGCCTTACTGCAGTCAAAATGTAAGCCTGAAATATACAGCATGAGCATATACCTCACTAGAAGTGGATGCAGATATTTAGCTACACAGAAAACTGTTTCTTTTAACCCAGAACGCTTTCATGTGACATCATGGGCAAGCTCAAGACAACGACTTGTATCTCAGCCACAAATATGAGAATGACATCATCAGTCACCATCTCCTATGTCACTCTACCTGAGTCTGGGACCACAAGAAAAGGGCACCCATTCTTTGCCAGATCTGGAGGTGTTTCTGTTAGGGTGCTCCTGCTGAGAGACAGCATAAGGAACTAGGAGCCTCCCTCGGGTATTTTAGGATTCTCAGGATCCCTGAGGAGCACCGACAAAACGCTCATCCGGAGCTCCAGGGCTTGCTCTCATCACCGGCCCCAAGTCAACGAGGTCACATCACCCACTTGGCCTGCTGCTCCTTGCTCCGGCCCCACTCCCCTCTTACCTTGCCGGCGTCTGCGTAGATGGGGATATCATGGAAGGGGGAGATGTAGCGCCCGGCGGCATCCTCTGCAAGGCAAAGAGGGACGAGTCAGGCCTTACCTGACGGGACGCCTCAGGTGAGGGATGAGGGGGCTGCACCTCAGGCCGCGAGGGCACCCCCAGAGCCTTCAGAGGAGCTCAGCCCCCCAACCCCCGGGCCAGGAGAAGGAAGGGAATGAGGGGAAGGAAGAAAGGGAGGAGACAAAGAGCGGGCACTCACTGAAAAAGAGCCGATACTCCAGGCTGTGAGGCGCAGCGCGCTCCTCCACGCTGTAGCCGGCCATCCTGCCCC
>NW_010165962.1:0-17806 GCF_000695765.1 Mesitornis unicolor | reverse complement strand
GATTATAAAGCAGAACCCTAATAAGAGCTATGGGGAACACCAATATTTGGGCTGAGATGGAGCGTGCTGGGAAAACCACACACAGCGTACGTGGTCACCGGGAGCAAACTGCAAAAATCAGTGTACTTCAACAGCACGGAGAGCTGAAAACTGACTTCAAGAATTAAAACATGGAGCATTAACTCCTTTCCATTCAAAATGAACATCAGATATTACTACAGCCTGATAGAGGAGGAGGATTTTAGGTCGCCTTTAAAGATTCAATTGGCATGAGCCTCTCAGGCTACTTCTCCCTCTTATCACTTCATTAAATTCACAGTATTCCATATTGTGAAACAAAACCAGCAAATTGTGCTCCTTTGGAGACACCTACCATGCAGAAATAATTAAATCCTGTAATAACCTCTATTTACATACCTCACTAATACAAAAGCCAAACAAGCTTAATTCCTAAAACAAAAATCTCTATTGGGTCTAAAATCTCCCTTCCTTCCTTGCCGATTACCACGGCTGTGTAAGCAGAACTGCCAACACAGCCGCGACAGAGACGGGGAACTGAAGTTGTTGGAAACAAGTTGCAAAATTACAGTCTTCCTCTTGTCTTTCGTGTTTTCTTCATGTAATTAAAGGGATCTTCCCTCTGGCAAGAAGTTTCTGCCATCATCTGGGGCTGGGAGCTCCTGCTCAAATTCAGAGTATTCTTAAAGTCATCCTGGGTAGAAAACCAGTTTAAAATGTGTGCGCATGTGGTTTCCTAAGAATAAGTTTCCTCGTAACAGTGCCAATACCCAACACACCTCTTCAGGAAGTTTGTAGGCTTGGAGTAGTTATTGCTGACAACTCGTTTCACTGGTTTTTCTCCTTTATTGTGCCCAAATGTACCCAAAAGTTTCTCCCCTTTTAGCAAGCCCGCAGCTACCCAAGCTGGGTTCATCTCATCGCTCATTGACCATGGTCACCACCTGTGACCAACTGTGAGGCGCCACTCAGTTCAAAGCCACCTCCAAAACCTTCTGTCCAAGAGTAGTTCCTATTTTTTCCTCAGCATTCCAATGAATCTCTCTCATGGGGTTGGAGGTGGGGTGTTCATCTCCATTTCATTTGCATGTCAGTGGGAGATGTTTCTAATCAGACACACTCAGGTTAGAGCTATTTAACTTGGAGATGTGCATCTCCTATTTTAGTTCATGCCACACCACAACGGTGTTTGAGTGCTTGGTCTTCACAGTAAAATCTAGGAACACTTTAATGAACTAATTTAATGGGGGAATTAATTCTTCCCCTGGGACATGCCTGGCACCACAGGAAGCCATGGCACCCTGCTAGCATCACGCCAACTATACGTCACATCCTGAGCCCCCATGCAGCGTCTCATCAGGAGAAAACCCAAATTAGGAGCTATAGGTAAACCTTAGCAGGAGGAGAACAGGAGGAAGCTCTGACAGTGCCATAGGGATGAGAAAACCCAAATTAGGAGCTATAGGTAAACCGTAGCGGGAGGGGAACAGGAGGAAGCTCTGGCAGTGCCATAGGGATATTCTCTCACCTATAAACTTGCATTATTTACAGCAGAGTATGAAGGACAAGCAGCAAAGCCCAAAGGCACGCCTCAAAACCCTAATTCATAATATTAATACGATTCCTATACTCCATGTCCTAGCTGGAAGCTGAAAGAGGCTTCACATGGGACTTGTCTTATGCAGTTTCCTCCTTAAAAGGATGTATAGCTTTTCTTGGACCTTGAGAAAAGCATCCGATATAAAGACAGGAGGCACTGGTTGCCTGCAGCTGGAGCCAGTGGACCTACAGAACCACAGAGAGGTGGGGTTGAGGGCAGCAATGGATCTCAGGGTCCGTCTGGTCCCACCCCTGCCCAAGCAGGGCCACAGGACACATCCTGGGGGCTTTTGAACATCCTCAAGGATGGAGACTGCCCAGGCTGTGCCAGTGCTCGCTCAGCTCATGGGGAGAAAGCGGCTCCCTGCCTCTGTCTCCTCCAAAAAAAGAGACTCCTGAATTTCCCCAGGGGTGAATTCTTGAAGGCAATCAGAAATCCCCCCTGTGCTACCTCTATCTGATCCCGTGCCTGTTATTTACTTGACCAATGTGCTTTTTTCATGTGTTCAGAACTACGTCAGTTCAACGAGCTCCGCATTTTCTGCCACAACTGAAATTAAGTTTGATAGCATCAGCTTTATTGGTTTATCTTTGCCGCTTTAAAATTAGAATTGTTTCCCATATACTTTCTGCTCCTCAGAGTTTGCTCTGCAGTATAATAAGTTTAAAGGTTTAAAGAGGCATCCTTGCTGTAACTTCCATCTGTTAACTCCTGTTCCTTAGGTGTGTCTGGGTATTTCTAACCCATAAATGAAGCATCTTACCCCAAGTACTCTAACCTTTTCTCAGATCAATCCTGCTATCCAGTAAGAAGGTAAAGGCATTGAGTTTCTGTGTCACCATGAAAACTGGTCCACGAGCTGGGCAGAAATCCATTCATAAAAGCCATAGCAAGACACCCAACACTGACTCAATTCAATCTCCCTTCCCTATCCCCAGATAACAGCTCCCTCCACTGCCATTGCAGCACTCCTCACCACTTTTTCCTCTTATTTTTCACTGTACAAAGCTGAAATTTCAGCTCTAGATCTCTTTTAATGAATCAATGATCTTTAGTAATATACCCCTTCAAGTTATTTTTGCTGCAAGTTTAAGGACAACTTCATTTTTTTAATGCCTCTGCAATTCTCAATATGTTCATTGGCATTTAAGCTCCAAAAAGCCGGTGGGAGAGTTTGATTTATTTTAAATTAGGCAGCACTGACTGTCTGGTTTTGGGGTGGGTTTTTTTGTTATTAAACAGCAGCCACATTGGCTTCGGATGGGGATGGCTCAGTAACTGCCAAGGGGCCATCAGTTGTGCTTCCTTTAGTGCTTGGGTTCTGCATAAGCAAGGTAGGTATCCTGATATTCCCTTTCAGTGACTTATTTAGGCCATTTAAGAGCGATAAATAAGCGATGGAACCCTGGTTAGGGCAACTGTTACCCAAACCCTGGCCCCTGTGCATTCTCCATTCACCCAAGCAAGGAGGCGACCTCCATGTGCTTGGATGGGATGGGTTTCTTCCGCGTCCATCCCTCCCCATGCATCATTTCCACATTACACTTGTGATTGTTGGTTTTTTTCCCCTCAAGAAATGAATCCCTAATGGTTGGACTCAATGATCCTAAAGGTCTTTTCCAACCAAATGATTCTGTGTTTGTAAAGACCTGAAGAAACTCCAGGGCCGTTGCCTTATCCAGGTCAGATTCTATAATAAGACAATAATAATAAGATCTTTACATATTTTTATAAGTTAACACCACCCCTTCCTTCATTCTTCAGCCTGAGCTGTCCAAATATAACAGCATGGATTTGGGTTTTGCTGTAAACGATTATTTTTTGAGTACATGGTTGTGAATCAGCTCCATTCACACCTGAAAGAGGGACAGTTTGACTGAAATAGAACAGCTACTGGAGCTCCAGAAACAGGCCAATTTGGGAAAATAAGGAAATTAAGGGGAAAAAAGGTTAAACCACCCTTTACAGGTTATAACTTGTATCAGTTTTTCTTGCAGAGCTACAAATCCAGATCTGCAAGAGCGCCCGAGACATCAAAGCCGATGAAGCCCTAATACGTTGCAGCACCGAGATGGAAGATTTGTCAGCTCAGTGAACCGTTAGCTCTTAAAATAAATGAGCAGTTTATTGACCTTTCAGTGACTGAGACAAAACCCAAAGCCAAAAATACTCCAGCAGCGGGCAGACAACGCGGGCGATGGCTCAGAGGTTCCTGGGCCCTGAAGGTCACCATGGGCTTCATTGCTGTGGTGGGGATTGCATCGATTTGCTGGAAACTTCCGCTAAGTCACCCCAAGCTTTGCCTTTATGCTCACAGTTCCTTGCTCGTTTTCTCTTACGACCACATATATCGGCTCCTTCAGCTTCACTGTGATGCACCGGGACTGCCATCATTTTGGAAGAAAAAAAATATATAGGGCCATTATCTTGCCACCCTGAGCGTATTTTCACACGGTGGTTTTTCCCCTCTCAAGCTGTGCCATCTGCTTCAAGTGGAGTGGACATTAAAGTTATCCACACTCAAGATCAGAGCTTTAGATGGTGCCTGCAACAGAGTGAGGATGTACCCAGAGGCGGCACCTTTGGCGTTTCCACATCAATCTGATGGTTTAATAAGACAGAGGGGAAATAACCGCTGCTGGATAGCCCATGGCCCTGAAGTGCAGCTGGTACCAGGAGCTTCAGCAGCAGATACCAGAGCGTCCCCCTCCCCAGGGGACTTCCTTGCCCCCTCCTGCTGGGACAGATTCAGAAAGCTGGACCGAGAAAACGTCTGCTTTTTCTTTGGTTTTCACTGAGGGGCAAAGAAAATCACAGGATAATTTGGGTGAAAAAGGCCTCTGAGATCACTGAGTCCAACCATGTCCTGTCACCACTGACCATGTCCCTCAGCCCCTCATCTCCTGTTGTTGAACCCCTCCAGGGATGGAGACTCCCCCACTGCCCTGGGCAGCCCCTGCCAGTGCTGAGAACCCTTTCAGTAAAGAAATTCCTCCCAATATCCAACTTCACCCTCCCCTCGCACAACTTAAGGCCATTTCCTCTCGTCCCATCGCTTTTTGGGAGCAGAGACTGACACCTCCCCCCCTCGCTACCCCCTCCTTTCAGGAGCTGCAGAGTGGATAAGGTCTCTCCTCACCACCTCTTCTCTTCTATGTATATACATAGCACTAATCCACCATTTACATATAATAAGTATATTAAATCCTTTTCTTTTTGCTACAGACATGATCTCCCCGTCACCCATAGTTTGAGCCCTTTCACGTCTGGTTTTGAGGGGCGGGTGAGGAGGGACAGGGATCTCCCAGCAGAAGGGGCCATTCGATTTAATGTCCTATACTGCCACCAGCTGAAACCTGGCTCATTAAGGAGCTCGGCTAACGACTGTCCTACACCATCCATTCCTGCCCCACAGCTCTCAAGAAATTGAGGTTGAGGCAATAAAAAGGCAAATACAGAAGGAAATAAAAGCAGAGGAGAAGAGGAAGGAACATGTTAAATCAGAGCCACCAAATGCAATTTCTGTCTCCTTGATGCCGTTCGCTGCACAAGTTATTAGAAGTGGACAGATGTTTATATCCACGTTATTGACTGGTTTGTGGCTGTAAAGGCAATTCCTGTTAAATGCCTGCACAAGAATTGACTCCCAGAAATCTCATTCACAGAACTTAGAAACCTCTCCGTGCAAATGAGTGACGCTGGCTGCTGCACAGCTCGTGTGGGTGTTTGTACATAATTTAGCACAGGTCCTCCTCAGAACAGGAATTACGGGGTAGCAGGTGGCAGGGCATAAAAACCTGAACCACTCGACAAGAATTACCCCTGACACAGACAGCAAAGTAACTGCAAAACAAGGGGAAGCGATGCAGTGGGTGCTCTCGTCAGACTGATAGGAGCTGACTCAGTCCTTTAGGAAAAAGGGATGGCATTACCTTTGTGTCTCATTTCAGCCTTGGAAAATATTGAACCACCTCCTGTACAGACAGCCCTGCAAAACACACAGCTCTTCCCCAAAAAAGGCAGGGTCTGAACCCAAAAAGCCACGGGAACTCAGTCTAAACGTCACAAAGTCTTGCCTGTCCTCATGTTGACAGCAGAGCCATAAACACAGAGGGGAATTGCAGCAGAGATTTCTCTTGCAAACTGCTCAAAAAAAGCTTTTTGAAGAGTCTCATCTCTTTGGTAATAGTGAAAAAGCCCAGGAGCTGTGGATGTGTGGCTAAAGGAGCTCTTGGTGTCATCTACACAGTAAAGCAGCTTAAAGGGGTGCACGACAGGGGTATGCAAATCAAGCCATCACCTCCACACTCACCTTCATCGCGTGAGTACAGCCATGACCTGGAGAGGGACCGCATCTCTGGGTACCATCACAGCCCAGAAAACACAATTTTATACCAGCACGAAGATCTACTGTGATCTTTGAACGTGATTTTTGCCAGAAAACTGGGGGCCAGTTTATAACCCACCACGTCCACTGTCAGGCACACACACACCAGTAACCCCCACGGGCAGGGGAGCGAGGACACCCGGCACCAGCAGGACCGACCCCAGGCTGCATGAACCAGTGTGTTCTGGGTGTGCTTTATAAGGATGTGGTTGTCTTTGCAACTGTCAGCTTTATGATTGGCTTTGACATTTTAATACCCTATTTAAAGCAGTTAATGAATAGGCTGTCTCCAGGCTTCAGCAAACTGCAAGGAGGGGATTTACAAATGAAGTGGGGACACAGAGGGAATTGGGCACTGCAAACCTCACACTCCGAGGTGAGGCACAACGTGTGTCAGAACAGTAAATTAACTTTACATCCTCTCTTTACTATAGAGTTTTACATCCTCTTTACTACCTTTGTAGTGTGGCTTAGTGCCTCTGACAACAGCACCATCAGCATCTCCTCATGATACAGCATTAACAGGAAAACAAAACCCCAGAAGTAAACTTTCCACCGTCATTTGTTCTTCGCTGTTGGCAAGGGAGGAGGAGCTGAAAATATCCCTGGAGGAGAGGTAAGGAAGAGGTCTGGAAGTTTTCCTTAGTTTGTTGATCTGTTTGGGGTTTTTTTTTCCTGGCTAAAAAGGAAGAAGATTCAAGAGAGCTCAGTTTATATAAGAAAATAATAATATTCACTCCTACAAAAAGAGATCTGACTCTGAACATCGGCTTTCATCCGCTTCCTCTGGCATCTCAATATTCGAGTGCATTTCTTTGGGAAAGCCGACACAGACAGCTTACAGGATTTGGCAGATGCTTCACACACCTTTTAGCTGCGACTATTTCCAGCACAACCCAGATCGGCAGCACAGGAGTCAGTGGGAACAGCGTTATTCAAGATCTGAGCTGGCAGTGACAGTAATCATCTCATTCGAGGTGGGATTGACCATCTGTCACCAAGCCTGGGGACTTTCCATTGAAACCTGTTAAAATACTCCATTATTTAAGAGCTGCAGCCTAGAAGACCGCATTTGGGAAAGAAGCGTCCAGCAGCCCTGGTATTGATTTCTCAGCAGCAGGCACCGCTCTCCTCTCAGCTGTTCAATGACCGAGGGTCCCAATAACACCACGTCCTCATTGGGAAGCTGCCCCACCTGCAAGGAAACCCCACACCAAACTCCTCATTGCTGCAGTGATGGGAGGAAAACGACAAAATGATGCTTTGAGCAGTTAAGAAATACCAGGGTGAGAGAAAAGGAGAAAAAAACATGAATGAGAAACGCCTCTGAGCTGGAATTGAGCAGCAATTCTGGTTTAGCGAGCTGGGAAAAAGCCCTTGCATGAACATCACTGCAAATGAGTGATTAGCAGAGTCTCTCCAGCTGAGATAACTCACAGCAGCACCAGCATTAATAAATCAGAGATCAAAACCTTGTCCCCACCATCAGACAGGACGCTCTGCAACCTGCGCTGCTCCAGACTCGCTGCTGGACTCTTTTTGCACATCAATGCCGTACCAAAGCTCTTGGTTTTGCCCCTGGTACTTGACGCTTCTCACAAGGAAGTTGCTGCTTTGATTACCAATGTCACCTTAATTTCTCTTTTTCACAACACAAACCTCCATTGCTCCGGGATATTTCAAGATTGCCTTCAATAAATATGAATGCAAATTTATTCATTCAGCTTCATTATCTGTCATTCACTGCATCGCCACCGCTATGGAAGCTAGAGACCTTCACCCCCCACTTTCTTGTTAGGTATTTCTTCCCAGGAGACAGCTACTTGATCTCCCAGCACACTTCTTTTGGCTTTTATAAAACAAATACATGAAAGACAACATTATTCGGGCTTATTAAATGCTTAGTGGGAAAACATCCCTACTCGGAGAAGGTGAGAGCTACCAACCCGCCTCCTCAGCCTAAAAGAGGCATTAGAGCTCTGTTCCTGGCAGTCCCTTAAAACATCACATATGCTTACATCAAACAGCAGCTTTGAGGATAATCCTTTTAATAATGTTTTTTAAAGGGGCTGGAGAAGGTTTGGATTTTGGATGGAGACAAGGAAGCCCCAAGAAAAGCAACACACGCCTGCACTAAAACCCTCCTGAATATTAATGAAGCCATCACAGAAGAGGCTGCAGCGTTAACACGACTAGCATGACAGAACGTGACTTCAGCTCATGACATGTTCAATCGCTCAGTTAATTTTTACACTACTTGATTGAGACGCTTTCGCTTGAATTTTACACTGTTTACTACAAAACATTACCCTTTCTCTTCAAAATCTGTGGAGACAGACAAACCTCATGTCTGCCAAGCCGTTAAATAAATAGTATTAAATCAACAATACCCAGGGTCCCAAAATGCAAGTCATTTCCATGTATATTGATTTTATTTCCATTTGCTGCAATAAAAGTTTTGTCTCTAAGCAAAAAAAGAGCCATTTTATCAAACTGCTTTGTTGTTAATCCTGGAAATAACGTAGCGCTGCAGTCAGTACACGGGGCAGCCTCTCCGTGCAAATTTCCACACAGACGTGCTTCCACACAGACGTGCCTCAAGGAGCCCAGTGAACTTGGATATGTAGAAAATGAGGATTACCTGCACTAAAGGCAGAGAGGGAACAGAGAGGCCACCACAAGCAGCAGAGCAGCATCAATGATATTAGTCCATCACAGCCCTGATAGCTTTGCTTTCACCCAGCACCCATGCCCCAGGCTGGGTACCAAAAGGCCGTGCCCGTCACTCCTCACCAGTGAGCTCCCAGTCCTCCCCAGCTCCCAGCCTTGGTCCTTTTGCATGCCATGACCCCAGCAGAGCGAGCGTGGCCACCAGACAAACACTTCATGTCTCAAACAACAGAGGTGTTAGCTGGTGCCATGGCTTACTGGTGGAACTGGTGTTGTGGATAACCTGGCAAGCACTGAAACACCACGCTGATCACTCACTCATCCCTGCAGCCAGTGGGGTGGGGAAGAGAATGGGAGAGGAAAAGTAAAGAACTCATCAGTTGAGACAGACTATTTAATTATTAAAATAAACCAAACTGAAATCGTAATAATACCAATGAGTTGTAATGAGAATGGGAACAAGGATACTAAAGCAATCCCAGTTCTCCTCAGCTCACAAACAGCAGCCACTGCCCGTACGGCAATGAAAATGCTACAAGAGAGGAGTGAGCATCAGGGACCAAGATGGGCACTGGCACCAAGGGAAGGGAAGACGGGAAGGGATCAAAGGGGTCATCCCCTGCAAATTCCTCAATTATAGTGAGTGAGACATTTATGGGACAGAATCCATCTTTATTGGTCAGCTTGGATCACACCCAGATCATTGTCCTGGTCACCTGTCCCAGAGAGTCCCCCACGCTCTTGCTTCCCCCATTCTCTTTTGCAGAGAGAAGAGAAAAACCCATGATTAACTCTGAACCTCTGTTTAGGTAGGGACTATAAAACAAACCTTGAAAGAATGCAAATTTCCACTGGAGAGAACCAAAAGAAAACACTTATCGGCTGCTGTAAGGGAGATAACTCCATCCCAGTAAAACCAGTACAGCTGGGTCATGGGGGTATCGAAATCAGAGCACTGGGGGCTCCTTGTTGTATCTCAGCAGGCGTTTTGCCCAGTTTCATGGCAGACACATGAAAAATGCTCATCTTGACTCATTCATGTTTATCAATATTTAAAGGGTGAGTGTCACGAGGATGGAGCCAGGCTCTTCTCGGTGACAAACAATGATAGGACAAGGGGTAACGGACACAAACTGGAACACAGGAGGTTCCCCTTCAATTTGAGAAGAAACTTCTTCTCAGTGAGGGTGACAGAGCCCTGGCCCAGGCTGCCCAGAGAGGTTGTGGAGTCTCCTTCTCTGCAGACATTCAAAACCCGCCTGGACGCCTTCCTGTGTAACCTCATCTGGGTGTTCCTGCTCCGGCAGGGGATTGGACTGGATGAGCTTTGGAGGTCCCTTCCAATCCCTGACGTTCTGTGATTCTGTGATTCTGTGACTCCATGGATCAAACCTGTCCGGTCTCCACCGATCCTCCCCACAAACGCCCGTCTCAGTTCCTCCCATTTCTGTTCACCATTCCTGAAGCTTTTGTCCTTATTTTCTTATAACGAGGTCTTCTTAAGTGCTCGGAGGTTTTGCAATTCCCCCGGGGTCCTTATTAACATGATTATGCATGATAGCTCTCGTTGCCTCAGTCTGATGCTCCGTCTTCAATAAGGACAAGGCAAATTTCAGGCTAAACAAGTTATAAATATTCCACTTCTGACTTCGCACCGCCGAGCGGCTGCAGACCATTTAATTTCCCAACACCTGAAAAGACGCTGCCTCGAGATTGAGGGAGAAACCACGGCATTCACGGAGAATACCAAATGATGAAAAGGTCACGCTTCTGTCACGTTTGCAGAGCCATCAAGAAAGCCCCGCGCCGAGCACGGCGTTGTCCTTGCAGAACCAAAGCAAAGCCAACAGGTTTGTCCTTCCCAGCCGCGTCAGAGTCGCCGCCACATCAATATTCATCCCGAATTCATATTTGCCTGGCACCACTTGCGATTCAGGAGTTATGTGTTGGCGAGTAATTCCAATTAGGATGATCTTGGATGAAAACTACTTAAAAGTGCCCTTTGTGAAAGTGTTTAAACGAGTCTCCCTCCTTTTGCCAGCAGAATAAAAGGCTGCTCCCTTTTCCAATCTATAATAATCATTTTTTGGTCCAGCTACGCTGAGCTAAACCTCAATTGCTACACAGCACAACCCAGGCCACAGAATCTGTGTTATTCAGTATTTTCCAGAAGTTCTGCGTAATTAGCCCCATCTGTTTTCTTTTCCCATATTTCACAAGCCAATAGCCTACCTTTACTTCATTATAAGGACAACAACCAAAGGAGGTTCACAGCCCCCGCTTTACAGCACCACCAATATTTAGTCAACACAAACCATGCACTAAAGCCACTGGCCAGGACCCAGCCCAGCTGCCTGAAGCGCTATTTGGGTTTTAAGAGTTGATTAATCCAGAAGTTTCCCTACTACTGATTGAGTCTCCACCTCCCATAGCCACTGACACAAACTGCAGTGCTGCCACTGATCAAAGCAGAGCTTTTCAGGCAAAAAAAGTGCCTGAAGAGTAGGTAGGGGATAGCAAAATGCTGCTGTGCTGCTCAGGAACTCAAGTATTTCCTGTGCACTGATACATGCCAGAATTTCTGGGATTGTCAGGCTGAACAGGTTGATCATTTGCCTGCCCAAGACAAAAATAAATCAGTTAGTGAGTGAACAGACTGAAAATCAACACTTTTTGAAGGAATTCCCAGAACCAGAGCGCCGCATCCTCGGCGGATTCAGCACAGCCTCACCAGCAGTCACACCTCTTATTTCTCTGTGTAAAACATCTCGTTTCAAGGATTACCTGGAAATGGCTGAATGATGTTTTACTGCTCTCACTGCAGCCTTTCAATCACTGCAAGAACCGAGCAAACCTTGCACTTTGTGTTGTCCATATCAGCACATGCTTCAAATCAGAGCAACCACAAACTGATGCTTTCCAGCTTCCAGGACCTGAACGGATATGAGCTGGGCGTACCTCGCACAGCACTGGATTTTGCTGCTAATTACAGCAGCTCTCATGAAATCGGTGGGGTTTATCCTTTTATTCCATGACTATGGCCAGTACTGGTGACTGAGTACAAACAAATTGTCCAGCCCTTCCTCCCAGAAGTTACACATCAGGAGAGCACAGCAATGCTAATTTCTCAGTTGATTCATTGAGCCTCAACAGAGAGATGATCTGGATTTAAACTGACACAAGTTTCAACGTGTGTTTCCAAGCAAACACTGAACAAAATCCCCTCATCTAGAATGCTTAACTTGCAAAGGTTAATAATCGATAGCAGTGTCTTGCTGAAATCCAGCCTGGTCGAATTAACGTGGTCTGAACCCCAGAGAGCTGTGGGACAGGGGCTAGTTCAGAGCTCTGTGTTTAACATTTAAGCAGCCAATATTGAAATAACTCATTAGAGGGAGAAAGGGAAATAATAATTCTTCAGAAATTTCCTTTTCCATTGCCTCCAGCAGCTCAGGTTTTTCGTGAGGCACAAGTGCATTAAATACACGCTGGTTTGCTCAGTTTCTTCTGTTGTGATTTGATTAGGCTTGAAGACAGGATGAAGTGCAATAAATACCTCTGCAGGAGGATAAAACCTTCGTTTTGGAGCTTAAAGCACAAGGTGTCAATGGGACAAGAAGTTTCCCAGCAGAAACTGCAGCAGATCAGGATCTCGAGCTGTTTTGCACATTGGGCTACACCACCGTGGTCCGACAGTGACATTTCGCACCCAAAATTTTAGCGATTTCATCCCAGCATAACATATTTGAAGCACGTTTTTACAAGGGGACAGCAAGGGTAATTCAATGGAGTAAAAAGCAGCAACGCTGTGAAAGAGGAAGGAAAGCACAGACACTGCAAGGGGAAGCTGAGGAGCAGCCGGCGAGGCCAAGGTGGAGCAAACCACACCATGCCCGCGGCTACAAAAAGGAGCTCAGACCACGTCAGAGTTAGCTTGTTGGGTAAACAACACACAGAAAATCAGGTTCACTCAGAAAGTCTTTATCTGTGCTCTAAGTATGACAAAGTTACCAAGAGCAGTCTTTATTTCAGCATTTTTCTACCTCCAAAAGCCAAGTTCTCAGGGAAACATGGGAAAGAAGCTAAATACCTGCCTTCAGATCTGCGCTTTATACAGAGCAAAATCCCCACTAACACCACATGTGGGAAAGGAGGACACGCATTTACCAACCACCCTGGAAGTGCCATTACATTCCCAGTTATTAATTAACGCTCTGTAGCAGTATCCTGAGTCACAGAACATGACAGCCCCCGCGTCGCTGCCTTCCCAAGCCCTCAAGGTTTTGTTAATGGCAAGATCCCAAACTCATCACACAGCAGCAGCCCCTCGTGTGGCTCAGTGCCATTTGCTAGCCAAAAGCAAGGCAGAGCCTTTCAGCATTATCTTCTTCTTATATATTACTAGATATTACATATATATTATTATATTTCATTATTATTCTTCCTATTGCATTATTTTTCTGCGTATCAGGCTGGTACATCACATTCTCTGCCAGCATCAACCTCCCAGTGAGGTAAAAGGCTGCAACTTCAGTGCAGAGCTCACTAAACACAGTCTCCTCAAATAAGTTAAAGCTCTGTGGTGCTTTTAGACATTTGTGTACCACTGTGAGATGTGAACGCTACTGAACTCTAAAAAGGAAGAGGGTTCTAGAGAAACAAAGCTCGCCTTGTTAAAAACCCAGTCCCCAGAGAGCCTTCCACATCCCCACATCCATCATCGCATTAAGCTCAGTCAGTTTGGAAGCCGCCCGTCAAGAAGCGGAGCAGAGCAGCAGCCCAGAATCCTTATTTTCAGGAGAAAAACTGACTTTGATACTCACAGCACCCAGCAAGACACCCGGTGACAAGGACACGCTTGAGGGAAAGGGCAATGGCCATGCTCATCCATCGCATCAGTCTCCAGGTACCACATCCCTGCCCCATAGCCTGAGCATCGCTGGAAGAGCAAAGGGGCTTCAGCCTCTCCCATTTCAAGCCTCAACTCAAAATCACGAGGCACCAGCACCCAACCTGAGTGCAGCCCCCACCTGTTTCCAGGATTCTGCCCCCAAAGCTCATTAAACCCCACCTGCATGCAATGAAGCCTCCTCACAGCCCAACCCCACCTCTGCCCCCCACCTCCTTAAATTTTGCTCCAAATATGATGCAGCTGGAGGAAGACATTCAGCCTGGGGAGTTTACAGGCCTGGAATTGATCTCACATTGGGAGAAAAACCAGTTTTATGGCATATGATTGACATAGCAGTGTATTGATTATACGGCTGCGTACCAGCAGTGCAGCTGAAGAGTACAGCAAGAAATTTTCACTTCTTACCTGTTCACAGACCCACACAAGAAAAACCTTGTTAAATCCAAAGAGCACATCAGTAATTACTTCTAATTGCAACCAAACCCTCTCTAAATCCAGGTGAGAAAACACTCCCTCACCTGAGCCTGACAATATCTCCAGATGTCATATGGCAAATCGCTAATATTTTCCATACCAGCTATCTGTTTTCCACGTGTTTTCACACCATGGTGCTGTGTGCTGTGGTTTTCAATTTCCAGAAATAGCCTGATTTTAAAAGGTGGCAGAACAACCCCTGTTCCTGGCCATGTGACAGCCCCTGGATCCTTCACAAGTCCCTTTTCCTTAGCTCTGTTTCACAGATTGTCACAGGGAGATCTTAATAATCCAAGGTGGAGCAGAAAAGTGGCTTCTGACCAGGCAAGGGACAATCGGGAAATGCAGCCCTGAAGCTGCATCACCTCCCTCGAGCCCGACTCCCCCTCGCTACCCCCTCCTTACAGGAGCTGCAGAGGGGATAAGGTCTCCCCTCAGCTCCTCTTCTCCGGTTGAACCCCCCAGCTCCCTCAGCTGCTCCCCATCATTCGGTTGCTCCAGACCCCTCCCCAGCTCTGTTGCCCTTCTCTGCCCACCCTCCAGCCCCTCAATGTCCTTTTTGGGGCCCAAAACTGACCCCAGGATTCCAGGGGTGGCCTCAGCAGTGCCCAGCACAGGGGATGATCCCTGCTCTGCTCCTGCTGCCCACACCAGTGCTGGGACAGCCCAGGATGGCGCTGGCCACCTTGGCCACCTGGGCACTCTGCTGGCTCCTGTCACCACTTTGCCTTGGTTAACCTCATGCAATTGGCCTTGGCCCATGGATCCAGCCCATCCAGGATCTGTAGAGCCTTCCTACCCTTTGAGCAGATCAACACTCAATTTTACTGATCCTTCTTCACTCCAGAATCAGAGCTGGGGTGGGCAAGGTGTAAGAGGTGAGAGGAACAACATTTTCTTCTCTACCTACAAGTAACAAAACTCATATCCAGCTTTTCAGGAAAAGAACAGCATGGGGATAATGAGGGTTTATGTAGGCACCAGGGTTTATTACAAAATTATCTTTATTCATACAATGTCCCACTAGTAATACTCATGGCTGAAGCAGGGAATGAAATATCAAATTAAGATCCAAATACTTCAGCACAGACAACCACTTCCGTGCAGCCTAACCACTTTGACAAAATGATCTGATATGATTAATTCTTATTTTAATAAAATAAAATGAATCTTCCAATAACATTGGATCATCCCATCACACAGAAGCTGGCAATCCTGGAGGTGCTGTGGCACGTTACAACTTTGATGTGCGTCACTACCATAATTTTGCTTTTAATACCTAAAGCAGGTGGATTGATTTCTACTTTGGCTGATGGGCAAGAGAGAGGAGGTAAAGACGGGGAGATGGAAGTGAACAACCTGGTTAGGCCTTGATACCTGGGTACAGAGACACAAGGTCAAATGGACAGGGGTCCTATCAACACCATTATCCCCCAGTGCACGTCCCTCGTGTCAGCAAGGTCTCAGTGGGATCTCAGAGGTGATGTTACACTACCAGGAGTTAATTCTCAAGCTGTATATTCAATTTAGAGCCAATCGGTGTATGATGACCCATGAAAGGGCTGTTAGGGGAGGAGACACAGGGTTCAGCTGCCACAGCTGCGGCCTTTGTTGTAACCAGGCCTCTGCTGCACCAAAGGCTTTTGCTGAGCTCAGGTGAAGGAGTTTCCGCACAGAGTGCTACACATATCCCCTTCATGGTGACCTGGGGTTGCCATCCCCAGCCCTGGCTCCTAATGCAGACTCAAGATGTGTTTTAAAAGGGGAAGAAAGGCCTCTCTGGAAGAGCAGACAGGTTAACATCAGCACCAGAGAGGCCTCGCCTATCAGGCAGCTGCTCAAGGCCTGCATTTCTCGCTGCAGAGTTAAGGTCTTCAAGACAAACAGTGAATGAACGGTTTCCTTCTTCCTTCCGAAAATGATGGAGAGCTGTGACAGCTCTGCCAAAGGACAATTTTCTGTGCTCCCCTTCACTCCCCTGTCTGGGGCAGGCTGCCCAGTGGGGCACAACCAGGGCCCCAAAATGCCCAGTCTCCATCCCCAATAACCAAGGGCGTTCAGGCAGGGTATGGGTGAATCTAACACGGCATCACGGGGCAGGGGACTGAGAGAAATCTCATTTAAGGCATTGATTTGAATTTGTAGTACAGCGGTAGTACAGGGAAAGAGCAGTGTGGATTTCAAAACCTTTGCAGAAGCGCGTGGCATAGTTTAAACACAAATCATTGCGATTTGCACTCCTCCTAACAACAGCATGTTGAAGGTAGAGATGCTCAGGTGCAACAGTATTAAATGGTGACAATGACATCCCCTCCTTTCTTTACTGATTAACCTTTAATGCAGAGGCAGGATGACAGCCCGGAGCTATTACAGAGAATGGGATAACGTTAGGAAAAATGAAACACCATTTTCCTTGGCCCTGTTGTAACCCCCAACACTGCACATGCTGGGCTGTTCGGGCCAGTTGATGAATGAGCTCGCAATGCAGGCCATGAGCTCGCATGCAGGGCCACAAAGGAGGCAAAACTTGCTCTTTTCCAAGAGTGGGAAAAAAACGAGCATGTCTTTTGTGAAAGAGATGGAGGATTCTTAGGAATACTTATCAGGCTGCCTTCTGACCTGCATGATTTGCATGCTTTTATATTTATATAGCTCTGATCATCCAAGAATCTGAAATTTTCTGAAGCAGATGGGATATATTATATTTGCATGACAGATAAGTTGCCATTCTCCCTCTCTCACAGGTGGAAACTTAGGTATGAAGAGGTAAAAGACATCCAATTTCTTAACAATAGCTTTGTATGCAGAGAGAAAATAGTGATTTAGCATTAGTCAGCACTTGTCCAATGCTGCCATCTCCTCATACGACTCTTTTCTTCCCTCCTTTGTGAACAACTTCTTGAGTAGGGAACATAAATACTTCAGCCGCCCCAAAGTGAAGCCCAATGCAGCCGGCTCTGCTCCCTGGAGAGGAAGGGGTGGTGAAATTCCTTATTACTCCATTTATTTCCCAGAAATCAGAAGTAATTACCCGGAGGGACGTGGCAATCTCATTAGTCACTTGACTTCCTCTTTATTTGCCCGCTCCACAATTTCCCTGCTTTATTTTCTCATTTACAGTAATTGGTGAGGAGGGTAAAGTGGCCCTTGCATCCATCCTGGCACTCACCAGTGTCTGCTAATGGCTCTTTTGAGACCATCCACCGAGAACAAGGTCTCGGGTCCCATAGATGCTCCCATAAGCTGTGCCACAGCTCCTTTGCCTTTCCTTTTCCAACCCCACCAGCCAAAGGTGCCATTGCTCCTCTCTGGGAGACCCTCAGGAGTCCCAAAGCACTGGCAAAGAGCGGCCGTGCTGGCAATTTTGGGATCCATTGCTTCATCAACTCTGCCCAGGGCTGAAGCAGAGCAACCCCCTGCTCCGCACAGCCATAAAATCAATTACTGACAAGTGCTAATGATGATCCTGGGGCTTCTTAATGCTGGGTTACAAATACACGTGTGGGTGGAGGAGATAATCTGAGACCATCTATGGTCATGGCTCACAGCTTTAATAGTTCATCATGCTTGAGATAAAAAATAATTGCCTGTCCCATGGGATGTTTTGACAATAAATGTCCAAACCTCTCCTGTCCCCCAGGCCCTGACTGTCCCAAATTCACACCCCAGCCCCATGGGTCCTCCCCTGCTCCCCTCACAGCCAGACACAGCCACAGCTCCTGCCCTAGGGTCTCCAGTGCTGGGT
>NW_010165961.1:0-25516 GCF_000695765.1 Mesitornis unicolor | reverse complement strand
TTCCAATCCCTAACGTTCTGTGATTCTATGAGAAAAATTTGTCGTTGTTAATATGAGCATGAAGAGCAAAAAGTAGGAGTTTCATCAAATTGTGAGTGACAACTTACCTGCTCATTTTATTCAGCACATTTCAGCTATTATGGAATTCATACTACGGTGACACCAGTAGTAACAGATGTATTAAATATTTAGGCATACATGTCTGAGAAACAGGCTGGTAAGCACTGTATAGACTAAGTGGATTGAGGAAATGAGGAACAAAAATCTCCAAGTCACCTGCACAAAGGCCTAGTTCAGTCTGTGGTGAAACATTGAAGGCTCATAGGCTCAGTTATCGGTAGCTGCTTTCTTCTGAAAATCACTATTACATAGCACATAGAAAAATTCCTCTAGTAGCATAGGAAATACTTTCGATATGGTAAGTCTAATTTAGCTGTCAAATACTCATGTCTCTGGTTCTTTTAGTGTGATTTGCTGCCACTTTGCTCCACCAATAAAGGGGCCACTCATCTAATGAGCTGTATGATAGTAAGGTCACAAGATTTTGTGTCTGCAGTTGTTTATATGTATCAACCGTGTAATAAAGTATTTGATGAACTTATACAGCATTTGTTTAGTAAACATTGCATTGTGCTTCTCAGACTAAAATAACTCAGTCCCGAATAAGTGGAAACATGTGGATAACACAAGAGTAAGCGAGTCAAACTTCGTATTTAAGTTGTTTAATTTATGTGCAGATACAGAGTAATACTCAAAATTATTTGAAAGTCTGCCACTAGCTCACTGGGGCTTCTAGAGTACCTGGATACCTTTGTTAATATCCAAGGCATGATGAACAAAGAACAGTTCAATAATGCTATTTTGGATAATGGTGTATAGTTCAGTCAAGATGAGACTTTTCTATTGGATTGGCAGAAACTGCAGCTCTTTCAATTCAGCAGTTACCAGGTATGTGATGTGCATGTTGTTATACTGTTAGACCATAGCGGCAGCACCTGGAAAGCATTTGAAGAAAGATGGCTGAATGACCAGAAGTGTGGCTGAGCTTTTATTGTTAATATTACATGATGTCTGCATGAAATATAAAGGTATTCTTAAAGTTAAAAAAAAGAAGTAATTGAAGTTCACCAACATAAAAGTATTAGGCTTTCAAAGAAATAGATCATTTACTATGCAAAAGTCAGATGGTCCATAGCTCCAGCGTGCCAAACTTTAGCGCTATGCAGGAGAATGAACTGCAAGAACTTTAAGCATTCACGTTTGAAAAAGTGTGAGTATGAGGGAAAATTGTTGCCTTGTTCAGAGTCCTAGTATTGTAACAATGTCAAGGAATTTTTGAGCATAATGCATTTGGTATTGAGAAAGAAATACCAAAGAAGTTAGATTGGTTTGTAATAGAGCCGAGCACATTCACACATTTTGTTGAGTATGTATTTTACACATGGTATAATTTGGAATAGAATTATAGGGTGAATTGCGAGTTGTGGAAAAAGAATTATAATGATTCAAACATGCTGTAACTCTTTCTGAGGGTGGAAAGCAATAGAAGTATCAAACGGAACAACAAAAATTGGAATGTCTTACTTAGAAAACTGTTAAAAGAAACCTTGAACTTACATTCTTGTACACAAACAACAAAGTTTCAGAATGCATATTTGGCAGAAGAAAAAAAATAGAATCTCAGGTAAATTGAGTAATTTGAAATGTGAAACAGTTATATATAGTTTTCAGGCTGTTAACAGTAAGAAATGGTGTCTCAAAAACCTTAGAAAGAACATAAATATCATGATATAGGGAGTCTCTCTTTGTAAATGTTTCCAGGAGCAAGGATTGGTATGACTGAGAAAGCGTTTCAGGACAAAGAAAATTTGACAGAAGGACAGTGTTTAGTGTTATTTATACATAGTTGCTGAAACTAGGTGTATAAAATAAAAGACCAAGCTTGACTGGTGAATATGTATTTTGATCTTGTGTGTATTGCAAACAGTTCTTTCACCAATATATTCCGGCACTGTGCAAAATAGCTTGTGTTTGATTAAAGTGTATTTTTTTGTAGATGTCTAGTTTTCATTTGAAGATATGAAGAGGTAGAAAATTAATGTCTTTTCATGGTAGTTTTTCCTAATGGTTAGTTTGAATTTGTCTGGCTTCGGCTTCCAGGTACTGAATTGTGTTAAGCCTTTTTGTGTTAGAGATCTGTAGAAGCCCTTATTCTCTCCCTTTGGAAGTGTTCATATACTGCTGTCAAGTCACCTCTCAAATTTTCATTGATGAACTGAGCAGACTGACATCTCTGAACATTTTTACAAGCACCAGTGAAATACACTTTTTACCTCCCTCTGAAATGTTTGAGATTGTTCTGTATAATGCCTGTCCTCAACATCATTTGCTGTGCTACCATTTTTAAGCTCATTACCCATAATTTTTCAATTATTTAATGACTAATATGTTGCATAACATAATCTCCAAATATAACTTCCAAGGAGTCATACTTATATTTGACTAATGACTTTTGCTTGAAAAATGCTTTGGGCATATGTCTGTTAATCTGTTCTAAATTCAAATGCGTATAGGCTTTGGCAATACTCTATAGTGCTAATACTATATTTTAATTTATTTCTTTTTGCCAAGCGATGTATGCTAGTAAATCAAACTTCTTACAAAGGTATTTTGTTACTTTATATCATTATCTGTGTAAGCTAAATATGTGGTTTTATCAAAGAAAATTACTGGATTTGTTTAGAAGGGACTATTCTGTATAAACCATGTTAAATGTAGTTTACTTAAACACTTCTTATAATCTCTTTTTTTTCCTGTGGTTGATGTTGCACCCGTTGCCCCGTATTTTCCTTAATAGTGCTGCCTGCCTTTTAAAACCATGACTTAAACACTCCCAATCTCTGGAATATCCCTGTTACATAAGAGTTATGCAAAACTAATATCTCCAAATGGGAAACTCCTCAAGTAATCACTTATGACTCCTAAGTACTAAATAGTGAGGCTTGTTGGTCTAAAAGAAGTTCTTGATCCATAGTCATAGCATCTCTCATTCTCTTTAAAAATAAAAACCTGGAAACTATTTCATTATTGTCATTAATGGTGTGTTGTTATGAGTCACCTGAGGCTTTCCTTGTACTTCTTAGTGTCTGAAATCTTCAGTAGTGTGAAGGTGAGGTTTTTTTCTTCTGCATTAGAGGATGGAACTTAAAACACAGGTTCTTTATTCTCCAGCTTTCTTCGATGTGCTGTAACACAGTTCTAGTCTGTGTTTTTCTGTTGCGTGTGTTTTCAAGGTCTGTAGTTCTTTGTTATCTGTGATTTAAAAAAGAAAAAGGCAATTTTAGTATGCATTTTCTATACCATGTTCGTCCCAGACATACTTTAAACAGTATTTTAACATTTCAGTCTTTGTCATCCAAGAATTTCAAGTAATACCAGCTTTGTCCCATTTCTTTTCAGCAGTACATATTTGTGATTTTCTTATTTGGGCCAGATTGTAACAATAGCTATGAAAACAATTTTTTTTTTTCTTCCTGTCCTTTCTAGGTTTACTCATCACTCCCAGATGTGCTGTATTTGCTTGGTTAACGTTCTCCTTTTCAGCTGTTAAGAATTGCGTCAGGCTGTTTTAACTAGCACTCAGTTTAGCTGCATAGCTTCTCTGTCTGTGGATGCTGATACAGTCACTTCTCAGCAGATCACAGAACTGGGTTCTTGAGCTCCACAACAGGTTGGTGTCAGCATAAACAATTTTTTTTTTTTCAGTCTTCATTCTTGCCTCAATGTAAGGATTTTCAAAGTTGTTCTTTTCTTTAGTGTGCTCTCAAAAGTCACTCACTTATAGTTGTTCTATTTCAATGTTATCGTACCATCATCTGTACTTCTTTATCAGTATCCTAGATATACCAGAATATTTCCAGAGTACAATGAGTCTTGGGTGCACATCTTGAGCTTTAAGAACAAAACAACCACTATATTGGTTCAAACTGTAGGCTGGTCTCTCCTAATACCTTACCTCTTCGACAGTGTCCCATAAACAAATACAGAAGGAGCAAATTAGAATGATTCTTTCCTCACGCATCCAATCAATGGCATTAGCAATTTTCTGAGGAATTGTGCTCCAGATCATTGTGCTGTAGAGGCACTAATGGGTTTATGATGTCTTTCCAAGAGACCTTAAACATCTGGCTGTTGCTGAGTTTGGTATGGTATTCCTTGGCTGTGCTTTTTAATCTTAACAGTTCACAGTTAGGACTGTATGACTTATTCACATTGCTAAAAAGCAAAAGGAAAAAGAAAGTAGACTTATGCTTTCTATTCCTTGTTGGTATTCACTTTCCAGTTTAATAGGAATGCTGATATGACCTTTCTTAATGAATCTGTTAAACAAACTCAAAAAGTCACATTTTTGATTAGCACTTTATTTATTTATTTGGATTTTGTTATGTTTTTTTTAAATTGTAGTGGATAGGTAGAAGGAGGTTTTCTGTCCCAGTGAGACTTGTGTAGCTGTTAGGATGTAGAAAGTCTTAGAGATGCTGAAGGAGATGGAACCACAAAAATAAATGGTTTTGTTGTTGTATCTTTCTGACCTAGTAAAGCAGAACAAATGTAGTGTACCCTTTCAGTTTCCTCACTTGCTGTATTTTACTGATCTGTGCAGGGTTGTATGGAGGAGTTACTGAGGAAGCAAAGAAAATAGGTGTTTAAGGAGGTATGAGGGCAAATGGCACTCACAGAGAAATCTCTTGTTGCAAATCTGGCCTCAAACCTAGCCCTCTCTCATGCTTGGAACTGCAAGCAATAAAAATACCCAATAAAGGAGCCTACCCAAAGGCATCTTCCAGCAGTTTGAGATTTTGACCAGTTGCTTCACAATAATGATGACAGTCCTACTTAAGATTAATTGAAATGGCCCCCATATCACCAATGATACAATCAGAACAGCAGTTCTGATGGTAGTAAATCTTCCCTAGCTGTACAACTGGTGCGAACAGTCCTTTTGGGCCGTTTAACAATCACAGGATGAGGAAAGTGGGCAGGAATTTGAAAGACACTGAAAGTGGTTCTGTTGGTGCCTTTTGATACAGCTGCTCTGGGTACAGCTGTAAAATCGCTTCACACCTGTCAGTAGTTGATTTTTGTTGGCTTGTCAAACCAATGTTTTGGCATCCTTGCCTTCATGAACTTGTCCTTAACTTCATTTTGAAAAGAGACCATACATTCATGCTTGAAAGTAGACTGATGTTTCTAAATTAATGCTTCTGATTCTTCTGTTTATCATTACCATCCTGGAAATATTAATCAATAATGCTTTCTTCAGCAATATTGCCTAACAAACTAATTCCAGTTCTACTGTTAAACTTTATACCCCAGATCAGGAATCTGTGGAAGCCTGGAAATTAAAAATGTGGTACTCGGAGCTACTTGTACCAGCTTTCAGTTCTCTTCTATAGCTCTTGCTAACTACAGCACTGATTTAATGCCTTGTTTTCTCAGACTGCAATCCCAGACCCAGCCTTCATTGAGGCAGAGGAGTAAGAACTAAACTAAAAATTAAAACTAAAGCACTTTTATCTCCTGATGTCAGCTGTCAGCTGTTGCTCCACCAACCTGACAGGATTTAGCAATGGTTCAGGCTGTGCAACCCCAGTCATTCTAAACTTGAATGTTAACCTCAGTTCTAACTTTAGCTCTTATCTTTTAATACAGACTTGGCATCTACTGCTAGCACCTAAATTGAAAATGAGACTTTCAAATCACCTAATGCTTAATAAACCAATCTCTGTAGCTCCTATTTTCCTTTTTATTTATTTATTTTTTTTAATCTGCAGCTACAGCGACACCACCAGCTGAGAATCTGGTGTGTCCAACTTCTGTTTTTTTAAGTAAGCGGCATTGTTTTGTTTTATTTTGAAACTGCTGTTCCTAATGCCTAGTGCTAATACTGTTTGTTTGCTTCTCATGAATATAATTTGTGGATTTTATGTTGGTTTAATCTCCCTTTTTCCTACATCCTCCAAACTGAACCTTTTTTGATAATGAATAGCTTTTCCAGGTTAAGAAATTACTTTGTTTAGCGGTTGCAGATTGCATTGAAAGAATGGCATTTTACTAAGTTCTATCAGTTTATTATTCATGTGTGCTACTGAGCCATCTGTATTTTAAGCTGATTTTTATTTCAGAAAGTATATTTTGTTAGAATTTTGAGTGAATAGCTGAGATTTTCTGTAATGGTTTATATTTTTAAAAAGTAATCCATGGTGCCATTTATTGGCTTGCAGACTGTTTACTAGCTGTTGCTCAAAGTGCAGAGTTGTTACAGGAGCTGACAGATAAGCCATGTCCAGCCATGTCTGCTGATCAAAGGGCTGGAGCACCTTGCCTATAAGGACTCGCTGAGAGAGTTGGGGCTGTGCAGCCTGGAAAAGAGAAGACTCTGGGGGGGCCTTATTGCGGCCTTCCAGTTCCTGAAGGGGCCCTACAGGAAAGCTGGGGAGGGACTTTTTACAAGGGCAGATAGTGATAGAACGAGGGGGAATGGTTTTTAAACTGGAAGAGGGTAGGTTTAGGCTAGATATTAGGAAGCAATTCTTTACTGTGAGGGTGGTGAGACACTGGCACAGGTTGCCCAGGGAAGTTGTGGATGCCCCCTCCCTGGAAGTGTTCAAGGCCAGGTTGGACAGGGCTTTGAGCAGCCTGGTCTAGTGGGAGGTGTCCCTGCCCGTGGCGGGGGGGTTGACTGGATGATCTTTAAGGTCTCTTCCAACCTAAACCATTCTATGATTCTATGATTCTATAGCTACAGGTGCAACTCCAGCCCTGTGTGTACTAAACAGTCTTTTGGGTATTAAGGATGTCTCTGACTTGTTAGTTTTGTAGCACATGTTCAAGGAAATATTGTTATGGGGGGAAAAATAAGTCAAAATAAAGCATAAATTTATATTTGAAGTTTTTAAATATAGATTTGAATGGGCACATTTATAAGAACCAAAAGGACTGGGTATAACCAGTAATTTCCAATGAGAAAATGATATTCTGAATAATACTGTGCCTTTAATTTGTTGTAAACTTACAATTTATTAAAAAAAAGTTCAAAAATGCTAATATAACTAGACTCTACACTTTAGGGAAAATACCCTGGATTTATACACTTCTGCTTTTGAAGTGTATATAATTTATTTTTTTTTGGTCATAAAACAGGATGTTTGTTTTCACTGAGACAAAAATATTATGTCAATCATTCTATCTTCAAACTAGATTAAGAAGATATCTGATGTGTTAGTGTATTTAAAGTGTCACCAAAATATGTTTTGAAAATGTCAATCCAAGTTACAATGAAGAAATAGCAGTTTAGCAAAATGAAGTAGCATTACATTTTTTAATGAGACTTACACAGTGAAGAAATGTCAATTTAGTATAAAAAATTATCACTTCAACATTCTAGACTTGAAAGGAGACAAAAATCCCACTTTTGTGAGAAAAAACAAGGGATTTTTTCAAAGGATTTTTCAGTTGCTTTCTTTGAAAGGTATGAAGAAAAGTATTTACATTACCAATAATATGTAAAATAATGCTAAAGTGGTTATTTTCTTACTGGAAATGTATGTAAATTGAAGTATTAATGCTTTTTGGTAGGACAGTCTGTTTTAATTTAATAGGATATCCTCCTCCTCTTAAAAATCTTCATGGACAAAAGTAATGTTTAATTTTTGGTTGGAATGAATTTTCTTTAATTTTTTGATTAATCTCTCTCATGCTTTATCTGTTTCCTCCAGAGTGTTAGTATAGATGAAGAGAAAAAAATAACATTCCTTGGAAATAGTTGGATGGAAGTTGTCAGGTTTTGCTGTTATATTATATGTGACATATGGATATGTTTAAAGCAACAACTAATATTGCCAGGATACACTTCTAGAATATAGCTAGATCAAATTTAAAACATTTACAAAACTAATTGAGTCCAAAATATGCAAATATCGATTAGTCATTCTCAGATTTTATCTTCTTGAGATTCATAAATTCTACTAGCTAACACAAAACTGCATTGCAAAGGATTGGAGATTTTTATTAATAAGTATCTGTCAAGCCAAGAGATAGCAGTTTGGTAGCAGGCCCACTTACTTCAATGCTCAAATAGAATTTAGGAAGCTGATTTTAGCTACTTTTTTCCTAACAGTCTTGATTAGCTCTACACTCACTCCGTACATGTCTGCATACATGATAAAGGACACTTCAGATGAATATCAGTCCTTATGAGGAATGTTGAACTTGAGAGCAATATTTTCTCATTATTTTTTCTGTTATCATTTAATACTGCTAACACTAAAACCATCAAATGCACCTTTTCATAATGGAAAAATAACCCACAAAAACTTCCTGAAATGCAGAAGGAAGTATATGAAGAAACCACTATTAATCCAAAGTTTATGACCTAAAAAGATACTGTAATTACATACATGCTAAGGTAGACAGCACAAGTGAAAAAATACCTAACCATAAGTTAAAAATTCATAATTGTTATGGACAACTTAGCCTGATATTTGTGCGTTTGTTCAAGAAGGTAGTAATTGTGCCAAAGAAAACAATAATGAATACTATTCATGGAAGTGTCTTAGTTAACTTGGAGAAACAGGTTACAGAGAAAAACGAGTTACAGAATGAAGCCTGACCTATCTGAAAGTAGAAGTATGGCAAGATTTCTTGGATAAAGCTCCTTAAAGTAAAAGTAATTTTATGCTGTTGTGGTTGGGGTAAAATGGCAGTGGGATATAAGCTCTCTGTTCCTCACACACTGAAAAGGCACTGTATTTCCTGCTGTTGAGGGAACAGATCCCAAAAGATAGAAAGAGGGGGGAGAACAAGAGACCTAAGCAAGAGAAAAAGCAGGTCGGGTCCAGGTCTCAGGAAAACTGGTGTGCAATTTAAAATACTCTTTTATGTGCCAATATTAATTCAGGAAGGCTGGAGCTGACCAAGCCCTTATAAAATATGGAGATAAAAGCTGAAAAGACATTTGATTGTTTGGTTTGGATGTGTTTTGGTACTGAGCCATAACATCAGATTCAAGAATGGACTGGAGGCTTAATGATACAGACGTCTGTTTAGCAGTTTAAGTTCCTGCACTCACACCTGTACAGTTACTCTGTGAAGCAGTGACCACAGAATAATTCAGGTGGAAAGGGATCCCAGGAGGTCTCTGCTCCAATCTGCTGCTCACAGCAAGATCAGCTCTGATGTCAGACCAGGTTCCTCAGAGCTTTATCGAGTTTGACTTGAAAAGTCCCCAAGATGGAGCCTGCACAGCCCCACTTTTTGACTGTCCTGTAGTAGTTTTACTGCAAACCACAACTGGGAAGTATTTTTGGAGTGTCAAGTGTATACTTGATGTAAACGATCTTTATCAAAAGGAAAGGAAACAGGTAAACATTCTATATGGAAGTGTTAGATACAGTGCGGCAAGTGGAAATTTGAACTCAAAAGATGTTTTTGAAATACTGGTACACCTGCAGATTCTGAGCAGCATAAAGGTGGTGAGAATGCCTGACCTTCCAAAGATTACCATGCACTATTTGCAAATGTCTTCATCTGGTTTAGTGCCAGGAGAGTGCCAAGAAAATAAAGGTTTATTCACCATCTATCATGTCCTTAAAGTCCTTTTGAATTTGGTAATGTTGATTCACAGCTCAGTCCAGTACATTTGTCATCATGAAACTAATTTCACAAGACCTTATTCTGTTGTGTTCTGTTTGAATTTAATAGAAGAACAGTCCTGAGGGGTACAAATGTTTAAAGAATATTTCAAAGAACCAAGTATTCATTTACATGGAATAGCTGGATGATGGTGTTTTGTGAACTTTCTGACAATGGCAACTCCAGTACAGTTTTGCTTCTGTAACATTTTTCCTAGCAATTAGGGTGATTAAGTTCAGCCATCATCAGACTTTTCAAGTAAAGCTGTTGAGGTGAAGATCTGCAAAGATTACATGGAGCACTGTAGATTCTCTTCAGGGAATCCAATATGGACCAAAAGGGAGGAGGTTTGTATTCAGTGGACTTTCTAAATAACTGTTGCATCCCAGTCCTTGCACTTAAAATTTCAATAGGATAAGGAAGCCTTATAGATTCATGGGATTTGGAGACAGGTATCCTGTCACAGTTATAGTAACTGTAAGGAGGTATCTGTGCCTTAGGCACTGTCTTGGTGATTTTTTTTTTTTGCATTTTTTTGTCAGCATTTGCATGACAAGAGTTCCGTGCTCACAGTATTGAAATTCAGCATCTGTAGTACATTGCAGACCCATTTGTGCCGTAGGATGATACCAGAGATAAGTAGAGTCTCTCAGTAGAAGTCCAATGAGATGGCAAAGCACTGTGTTCTCAGAAATGAATGTAAATATGTGAATGCAGATGGCAATGTGCAGGACTTTATTTAGAGACAGTCTTGCAGCAGTGAATACTGAGGTTAGTCTAATTTAAGTTTTCAAATAGGGAATGGAAATCTTCAGATCTGCATAGACCCACTCATGTTTCTGTATTACCAAAATGGTCCAAAATTGAAGCGAGACTTTAATTTACCATGACTGGAGAGAGTTAGGGCATCATAATTGCACACAGGGCATGTGCGTGTGTATGCATGTATGTATTTATACACACAAAAACACACACATGGTTATAATGAAAAGACACAGCCTGCATTTTGAATTCTACTTTCCTGCCTCCTTCCTGGACTAGGAAGGTCTAGGTCAATTAGCTCTCAGTAGTCATAAGTATGTATGGATGAAAATGCTATTTAAATAAAAGAAGAGCTAATGCTTAAGGCAGATTTTAACTAGCAGTCTCAAATTGCCACCTTTGCTAATAGTTTTCATCTGACCTCGAGCAAACTGTGCTTTCCCCAAGTGAACAGTACTTAACTTTTCACACAGTCCTCCTAGTGAAACTTAACTGGATTGCTTTCATGACCAATGTGAACAGAGATGAGGTTAAACAATTGCTCACAGTTAAAAAAAAAAAAGTTAATATTTGTTAATATTCTTTTAATGTTAATTTTGAGTTAATATTGTATCTGCAAAGTGTGGAAAAAGCACTTTTTAATTTGTTTTTTCAAGTCAGATTCCAGTCCTGCTACTAATATCAGCCAAATACATCCCTACACAATTTGAAGGCCTGTTAAAGTCAAGAAGTCCTGACAGGGTCAGGTGTTAATTTGTGAGACCTTAGAAAATGTATTTGGAGAGCTACTACTTAATAAGGATAGACACTGCTGCACTGGAATTACAACATCTGTATTTTCAATTTTAATCCAGGTAATACTTTAGCACTCTCCTGTGCAATATAATGAAATTATAAAACACACGCTTTGTTAAAAAAACAAAACAAAAAAAGCTGGAGCAAAATGCACCTAAGTTTGTTCTTGCAGCTAGTTTAACTATTGTAACCTACGGGCAGAATATTTTCATCCTCCAAAGAAAGAGGTGGTTCACAAAGATCTGCAGTAGTCATGCCATGAAAAAAATTACCTGTCGAAAGAAAAAGAATGTGTCTTTTACTGTACGGAGTTTGTTTGACATTCTATAGGAGATCCCTAGGTTGTTATCTTTGAAATTTTGTCCCTGAGTTAATATGAAAATCTAGCAAAATTTGCATCTCGATTGCAACCTCCCAGTATATGTTAATACTTAACAGGAGGAAAGAGCAGGTTCTTGTAAAAATATTTTATTGTTCTTTTGATGAATGGAAATGTGTATTTTCTTGACATTCTGGAACTTTTCTGGGAAAAAGGAAAAAACACTTGGGAAAACTGTTTCTTAAAGGGACGTGCAATGATTTTTTTGAGTTCAGAGCTGTAGCTAATTTTTTTATTTCCCTGAGGAGAATGGTTTGATGAAGTAGTTCCCAGAGGCAGTTGTAAACTTGTTTTGTTTATGACACTACTCATTCTTTCCAAGTTTCCTAAAGTGTGCCTTTTTGACCTGTACACTGGTTCTTTCCTTCATATGGGTCTTGGAGAGATTTGTAATGTGCAGAGAACATTTCTTTGGTAGGAAAAGCTGTCCATTTCCAGATGAAGAAGCATAATAATAATTCATCATATTATGTTTGGGAAGCACCCAGCTCCTAGGGAGATGCAGCTAGCACCATGAAATAGAAATGAAATATTTGTGATCATGCTGAAGTGCAACTCCATAAAATATACCCAGTGCATAAGAACTAATAGCTTCTGTGTAAATATTTGATTCTGCTCATTTCATCAGAGGAGAATAAAGGGAAAAAAAAGATTTTTCTGTCTCTTCCTCTGTGAGAAAGAACACTAGAAAGAGAAGGTAGGATGACTTACCAAAAGTAATAATTACTTTAAGAAAAATCTAAGTGTTAAAATTTCAGCAAGAAAAAGTCTTACTGTAATATAAAGAGCAAGAAATGATGTCAAGAATAATATTCAGACAATTCACCATGGTAGAGTAGGTCATCACTGAATTCATTGTTTTAAATCTGGCAAGTGTAACAATTTACTTTTGTTGTACATAATATAAACATATCTGGTAAATTAAATACTCTAGTGTAACATTGAAACCCCTGATACTGTTGCAGCACAAGTAAATGCGAAAGGGAAATATATTACGAACAGAAGACTAGATACGTGTAATAATAGACAAGTGTTAAAGACAACAAATTGTATAGTATAAGATTTTCAATTTGATAGTGCCCTTATAATTTTTTTTCACTACTTAGTGAGATATGCTACAGGTTTAGAACAAGTAATCAGATGTTTTAGATTTATTTCCAGTCCAGTGTTTTCCCAGGGCTTTGCATTACTTTATAATGCATTGCTTTACCCTGTAACTCTTATCATGGTATGATGTAATTATTTTAGTTTGGTCTAGTGTGGGGGTACTGGCATCTGTCTTGCGTCTTTTCTGTTACTATATAATCACAGAATCACAGTATGTTAAGAGTTGGAAGGGACCTTGAAAGATCATCCAGTCCAACCCCCCTGCCAGAGCAGGATCACCTAGACTAGGTCACACAGGAACGCATCCAGGTGGGTTTTGAATGTCTCCAGAGGAGACTCCACAGCCTTTCTGGGCAGCCTGTTCCAGTGCTCTGTTACCCTCACAGTAAAGTTTTTCCTTATGTTCAGGTTGAACCTCCTATGCTTCAGCTTGCTCCCATTGCCCCTTGTCCTGTCATTTGCTATCACAGAGAAGAGCCTGACTCCTTCCTCCTGACACTCGCCCTTTACAAATTTATAAACATGAATGAGATCACCCCTCAGTCTCCTCTTCTCCAAGCTAAAGAGATGTAACATTACATTACAGACTTTTGATCAAAATGTCTTTTGATAACTTCTGCCAGTCTTCACACTGCATATTCTGGCAGCCTTGACTATATAATTTTCTTTCATTTCTGAAACTTTTCCTGGAAAGTGTTGGAATCCATTCTTTTATGGACTATGGCTATTGCTACATTGGTGATATTGGTAATGACTCGCAGGAAGAAGACTCCACAACCTGTAAGATTGTAAAGTAGGTATGTTTATTCCATGCGCGGGCGCACGGGGGATTTCTCCTCCACAGATGTGTGTGCCTAAAGCACAGGAACATATTGCCTATTCATTAAGTGCCTATCCATATTCATAACCTTTCCCTGAAAAGGCAGTCTCCTTTTCCAAGAAGTCCTTTGCATTTGCTTCACCTTCTTCTCCTCCCAGTCGCACATGCGCAGGGCCTGCTGGTGGTAGTGGGCCGGGGTATCAGGGTTGAAGTAAGTAGTCTTCATCGTGTTGAACTCCCATAACCTTCTTTTGGCACATGCTCCTGGAACTTCTCCAAGTCACAGAGTCAGTTTTATCTGGTTTTTAGGCCGCTTCCATTTCTGTTTCTCTATACTTCATTTCCTTATTCAATACCCTATTGTTAGTTACATACCTGCTAACCTCAGTTTCCCATTAATTTCTATAAGCTATTCAATTCCTTGGTTACGTGATTGCTGGGTTTTACCTAGACCTTAGCCCTAAACGACAAGCCCCCTTTTCTGTAATACCTTCTATAAGTTGCATTAAAAAACCCTCTTAATGTGGACAGGAATAACAGCTTCAAAGTATGCTCTGGTAATCAGTTTCTGTGTGGAAAAAATATTATTAACAAGACAAATATGCCTATGAAATTTATTTCATTTCGCCATTACTGCTGTTAATGTTATTTTTTTCTTTTAAGTTTATTTCTAGGTACCTGGCTGTGTATGTCAAACTGTTTCTAATTTATCAACTTTTAGAGAACTTTTTTTTTAATCATTTGTTGACTTTTCAACATACTCTGAGTCATTAAGTGCAGTAAGAAGTCTCCTGTTCTGCTTTCTTCCTTCCCTAAAGAATAAATTTTATACCACAAGGTTAATGCTCCCTAGTATATGTCAGTCTCTATAGTATACCTTCAAACTTCCAGTAGGTAAAACCTGGCATTACTCAGTCTAACTGTAAAATTCCTATCATACCAGTTTTATAGGAGCTTCACCCCAGGTGACTGTTAAAGGCAAGACTGAATTCAGGATTAACATGTTGACTTTCAAGGTGTTTAACTTTTCCTCACGAATAAATTTCTGACTTACTAACTCGTATCTACCATGGCAGATTTCCATATTCTTTGCTGGGAATATACTCCTATTCAGTAGGACTTCTAAAAAACCTTTGGGATTTTTTTTTCCACGTGAATGCATTAAAGGCTTTAATGTCATCATACTTAGCATTTTTTGTGTGTATGTCTTCGCCTTTGAATCTTCCAGAAAGCCAGTATGAATTCATCAGAATCATACCATGTACTGCTTTCCTTAATCTTTTTCTCCCTTTGCTATTACACAGGAGCACATCAGTTTTAATGTTATATGACAGTCCTTTGGGGAATATGCATTCGAGCACCGTTTTCTTACAGTTATTCTTCTATTTCATCCACATTTCCCAAAATCTATTGTATATCTCCAAGAAACCACAGTAGGCTCATACTATTAGATATACACAAGACTTCAACCTGGTTTTCCTTTTAAGTAACAGAGAAAAAAATTTGTTTTATTGAGTTTAAAGAGAAAAGAAATCCTTGTGGTTTGGAAGCATTACTACAAGATTAAGATTAATTTATGTCTGTATTTCCAGAGGCTACATTGATTTCTTATTCTGTGCTGGATGATGCATAGTTTTATGAAGCAGTGATAGAATTATTTCGAATCAACCAGAAACTCGCACACAGATGAGAAATAATGCATCAAAACCTCATGATTCTTTTCAGAAAGGGCTGAGATTTAACTGGTTTCTTCAGCAAATTCTGGGTTTGCATATAATTTTCCTATCTCTTTTTTAACTACAGACAATTTTAATCTCCATTATCAGATTACAGTATTGCTGTCTGCTGATATGAAATGACAAATTCCTCCTTGGCTATGCTTCAACAGAGGATGAAGCAAGAGCATCATTTTGTTCTTGAAGAGGTTTGAGATTATTTAAAAAATGACACGAAGTTCAAGCATCTCGATGTTTCTGTTAGCTATAGATTGTATTTTATGAGCTACATAGAGAGAGCGTATTGTAGTATGCATCCTATGTCGAAAGGATCTGTTGGTCCTTTATAAACAGTGATTCTGGTTAGTTTAAAATTTCATAGGATGAGTTGGCTTCTCATGCCTTACATCTTCTTGCTGACAAGTTCAACAAGAAGAGTTACTGAAGTTGGTAGTGTTCACTAGCCTGGAAGTAACACATTAAAGGTTATATTCATTATGGCACACTGTGTCAAAAGGATGGACGTTACAAAATGTCAGCTAACAGTATGTAAGATTGTGACAAAATTAATTAGGGCAAAATATACTGGTTATGGCTCACTGCAAATGTTGTTGCTGGATAGGTTTAAACAAGCATAGAGATAAAGGTGATGAAGTGCAAATCTATCAAATAACACTTTATCATCCCCAAATTACTTCTGCTTATCCTTGATCTGGGTTGGGAGAGTGTCTGTTCTGTAAATCTCCTTCAAGAAAGTTCATCTAATGAAAGAAGTTGGATAAAAGTTAAACCATTTTCTGATGCCTTTTAAAGATAATGAAGTGCTCTGAAGTTAGGCAATGTAGAGAAGTTCCCAAATTATGTAATAAATTAGAGCACTTATTAGTATAGTGTTTAAATGGGAAATGGAGGTTTGGAAAACAAAAATTTATTATTTTTTTAAAGTAAAATGGGCAGTGCATAACTGTGGAAAAAAATAGTTGCTTTTTTATGGTTTGGAGAGTGTGGTAGGTTTTGAGTATTACGGGTTTCTGATTTACTTTGTAGAAGAGTTCCAATTAAAAACTCAACCTCATACAATATCAGGTAGAATTTTCAACTCTGTTTCCTCAATTTAGAACTCAGATATAGGGAAGCAAATATATTTATAAACCAAATATGTTTAAACGTATAGTGCTACCTTTATTTCTTCCCTTTCCCGTCAGAAGGTTGACTGCCTTAGCACTGTTAAAATTTACATCTGTTGCCAGAAACCATCCATCCACAGTCTGGGTCTTAAACTGTCATTGCAATGGGTGAGCACAGCCAGTGGCACAAGGTGCTCCCACGTAGTGCTTTCTACAGCCAAGAAGCTATTTAAATGTTCCAAATAAAGTTTCTGAGATACTGCCTCTATTCAGACTCCTTTCTTGGCTTGGCTTTAGTGTTGAAAGCCAAAATGCTTTACATAACACTGTGTAAGATTATTAACTCTGCAGATTTTTTTCCCTTCTGATTTTGTGATAATTTTACAGCCAGCTACTGAGAAACGTAATGTTTGAGGTCTTTGATTTTATCAAGAAACATCAATCTGACTTGCATCTGAAATCTGAGAGTATATTTTTAGCATCAAAAATTATGTGAAGGTAAACAACAGTTACCAGCGCAAAACTCTTCCTGATTCTAGTGCAACTAAATCCAGATTTGACAGCTTCTGCTGATAACATAATATTTAGAATAGTGATTTGAGTACTTCAGTCTGATGAGGCTATTAAGCACAAAAGATTAAAGCACATGAACAAGATGTTCTAGCAGAATTGCTAAAAGTTACTTCATATCCTACGTGCCTTTCTATTAATGAAACGAAGGAGCTAAGAGTAATAACATTATAAACAAAATGTGATTTAGAAGAAAAAGGAATGTGTGAATAATGCACAGAATTCTTAAGCAGTCTACTGCTGGTGCTGGAAAAAAGTTATTGACACTTAGATTTTCAGAAAATTCAACAAAAACAGTCAACAACAAATTATATTGCAATGGAGATACTTACATATTACAACAATGTTTGAAAATGCAAGTCAAAAAGATTGTAATGCATAGTTTTTTATTAACATTCTGTTAATATTTACAGCTGGTCTCACAAAGTTGTAATGAACAGATCAACCATTAGTATTTAAAGTAGTCTTGATGTAGATATCTTTCCAAGCTCAAGCATCACACAGATCATTCAAGCTTATCTTTTTATCTCATCTCCGTTACCTTGTCAGTATTTTCCATTTATACTAGAATTTACTTTGAAAACTAGTTTCTATGTGCACCTAATCATTGCTACTGCAGGAACAAGTTTTTCATTCTGGCACTTCAGTTAGTCTAAATGAGATTAAGTCTATAGGTATTAGGACCCTGATTTTAATTATTCTTACTTTAATCCTCTTGTGTCCTTAATCAGGCAAAAGATTCATTGTCTTTAGTTTGACTGTGCTAGTATAGGATGGTAGCTATGTGAAAGAAAGGTCATAACTGGAATGCTCCCAGAAGATAATTTATAAAACCCTGTCTATAATCCTCCTATCCTTCTTTCTACCGTATCTGAAGGTTTTCAAAACATTTATTCTGTCTTCTGTTTGTATGTCTTTTCCTTTCTGCTGCATCACTAGACAATTTTAGTGTGGCAAATTATGGGATGTTACCTGTTTTCTGTTGAAACTGGAGAAGGAACTGCATGTGGACCTCAAAAATCACAGAATCACAGAGTGGTTTGGGTTGGAAGAGACCTTCGGAGATCATCTAGTTCAAAGATACTCACTAGTCTTTATCTTGATCCCAAAGCAACATTAATAAGATGCCTGCAGTACATTATAGATGGTAATCTAACCTGCTCTTGAAGTCCTCAGTAACTTTTCCAGTTAAATCTCTTGTATGCTTAGACAATTGAAATCTGTTTTTTAAAATTATAAGTGGGAATTGTTTGGCCTTTTTTTCCATTCATCATCTTAATTTAAATCTTCTTAAGCTCAGTTCTTGAACCACTCACCATAGTCACTGAAAGTGTAATATATTCCTTTCCTCTGTGGCCTTTTTGTATTTTTGAGTATCAGTATCTTCGCTATTGCTCTTCTCTCTTTTTATGAGTAACTCCAGTTTGTGCAGTCTTATAAGACAGATCTTACTTTCTAGATCTCTGGTTATTTTCACTGCTTTTCTTTGATTCTGTATAATTTGTTTGCACTGTCCTGAAGGACAGTGTCCAAAATGGAATGTAATACTGAACTGAGAAAAGCAGAAAGAAATAATTTCATATGTCCTAAAGACTTTATGCCTGTACATTCAGAGATTTTTTCTTTTTTTTTTTTTCACTACAGCATGTCTCATATGTAATCCATTATATCCCATAAGTAATTTCCTGAAACAAAATTGTCTCCTAGTCTCTTAGTTTTCACCCTGTAGCCTTGCAGTTGGTTATTCTGACCTTGTCTTAATTCTTCTGGCGTAAGTGGTCTATGCAGACTTCTCTGTTAATCCTTGCATCTCGTTTTTCAGATAGTTTCTCTGATTTGGGTTAATGCAGAAACAAGTTTTCTAAAAAACTTTAAGAAAATTTCTGAGGATAAAGCATTATAATAAATTTTCTGAAAATCTAAAAAAAATTCAAGGATAAAGTCATGTAGAAGTAAATTTATCTATGTGAAGAGATTTTTGCTAGGAGATTGGATGTTCCACCCTATTTATGATGGGAGATGAACCTTCCTTGACCTGGTACTGCATATAAAGTACTGGAGTTGTGCAGATGCATGACTTTTGCTTAGCTGTATATGTCTGGAAAATCTGCTTTACACTGCCCTGTGCAAATACTTTTTTAGCACTTAATTTGTACTTCTGTCCTTCAAAAAGATGGGTACCTGGTGTGAAAACAGCTCAAAGCCACTGTAAAATCAATCTCAGTTGACCTATTTCTACAAGAATTTAACTGGAGGGGGCAGGGAGGGGGAATTTGGGTATGTTAATAACTAATTATCCTTCCTTATCATCATCAAAGACCCAAAATCTTCCTACCTGTCCCTTCCCTGTCCTTTCCCCTGAAATTGTATTGTATTTTTAACATTTCTAATGATTAATATAATGATATTTTTATTACTAGTAGTAATGATTAATGTAAAACGTGACAGGAAAAATGTGGTGTTCATGCACGTATATTTGCATTTGAAGAAGTTTTTAGAAGGGCAAATGACACACAAATTATTATATGCTAAGCTAGTGATTACAGGTCAAGCCAGTGTTGTGAACATGCAGTACAAGAAATATATCTGGATAAAAAAATTGCAGATAAAATAATGTGATGTTAATTTCGCTTCAGTAAAATGCAAATTTATAATTATGTGCAAATGCTATAGAATTTCCAAGTTCATATTTATTAATGAATGACCATGCATCTAAATGTGCAGTTTTTCTGGCTCTTGTACATCTGGATTACTTTACTGCACATCTAACATCTGTGCTTTTCATCAGTTTGTGTTTAAATTTGAAATATCAAATGAAAAAGATACAAATATATAAGTAGGCCTGAAATGGTTAAAAATGTGAACATCTGAATTTATTAATGAGGTTTGTTAAACAAATTATTCCCGGAATTTCATTTGAACCCTAGCTCATGTATGTCCTGTACCTGTTTAATGTTTGTATTCAGATCTTTTCATAATATTCTCAATATTCAAAATCAGAACTCACGTTGTGGTTCAGGGCAAGTATTTAGTGCTTCTAAATTTGAGTTCCCGCTCTTTAGGGGCAAAGACTACTTTAACCTTATGAATATAGTTTATATTTCTTTTTTGTGAGCTAGAGACAGCTAATGGTTATTGTTATGAAAGAACGTCTAAACATAGGCAAGACAGCTGAGGGAACTCATATTCTCATCCATTTCTGATATATGGTAAAACTTGGCTGGTGAATTTATTCTCCCTAGTTAGTTCAATATTTATTTTTATTTTCTGTAGCAGGTGAGTGAACAGAATAATCTGACTCTGTTAATGCTTTTTCCACACTAGCGAATTTGGGAAGCCATCAGAGCTTCAGAATGTGAAATTAGGCATGTTAACCGGCATAGCCCATCAAGCATAAGGAAAAGCGGTAGTATCCTCACAGTTAGTGTAGATAATGTGTTCAAAGTTTATCACTTTCTGATAAAATAATATGTTTATTTAGATATTGTGCAGTTGTCTCCATTTAAATTAGATGCAGGTCTTATACTTTGCTGCATGTATGCAGGAGTTATGAAGGCTTCCAAAGAACTAAAGCTTCTTCTTACCTTCTGCATTGTCCATCCAGTTACACTGAGTTAGGATGTAATAAAATCAATGAATTATGATATAAGTAGAGAGTAAAAATTACACTACAATAAAAATATAAGCATTCCTAAAGGAGTTGTAACAAGGTAAAACTCAGGCAGCTGATTTCAGTGTAAAATATTTCCTGTAATTAACTTAGTGACATTAGGATTTGAGACTAACTTAAGAAATAATTCAACATTTAGGAACTGTTTGTTGTTTTGGGGTTTTTTTGTTGCTTTGTTGTTGTTCTGTTGTTTGGTTTTGTTTTAGTTTTGGTTGTTTTGTTTTGTGTTGTTTTTTTTTAATCTGCACTGTTTACTTAGCACATCAACTGTGGAAAATAAAACAAATGGATTTCTACAGAAATTTTTTGTTCCCTAATTTAAAAGAAATAAAAGTTTACTGTCTTAAAAAAAGCTGGAAATCTATGGATGTATTCTGAAATTTAGTAGTAAGTATGTGTGTGTGACACATGTAAAGATAGCTTTCCTGTTAGCCACTTATGCATATTTATAGGTGTTATTTTTAGACTAGATGATCTTTTGAGGTCCCTTCCAATCCCTAACGTTCTGTGATTTTAAGAAGGTCTGACTGAGATTAAAAAAATCATTTTGTTTAAGAATTCCTCATTTTATATTAGTTGAAAATTAGTATGAAAAACCTGATGCTTTGTAGTTCAAACTACAAATGTATCTTCTAGACAGTATACTGAGGAAAACCTGTTGTGTAGTTGTATTTGAATCACAAAATTTAAATCTCTATAATGAAAATCACATTTTAGATGGATAGTTTTTAAGAATATAGTTTGTGGAGACTTATGTATTATTTCCATTATTATTATATTCCATAAATAGAGAAAAGAGGAATAGTATTTAATATTTTTCTGTTTAAGTAATTTAAATCATGTCTAATGTGTGACTTTTGTCTCAAGCATGAAATTGATACTTTATTTTGCTAGCTGAAACAAAGTAACTTCAACAGATATTGCTTCTTTTCATAAGCAAATAATTTTGATTAAAATATATCATTTAAATTAGGATTTTAGCGAGATCATGTATTTCCATACAAACACATAACAACCTGAGATTAAGAATTTGTGTAACCTAAAGTTGTAATCTGTAAAAAGAAGATAGCACTTGCTGTCCGATTTTAAAGCAGAGATAGCAGTAGCTCAGTGTAACAAGATGATTTAATTAATTAATTAACACCAACAAAGCAACAGCAAGCTAGAATGTTAATATTTGCAAGATCCTTTAGATCCTCACATGCCAGATCAAGAAGCATTCAAAGAAGAATAATTATGTTATGTGCTTGTCTCATTAAAATATGATCTCTAACTAGCATTTGAAACTATGCTAGTTCTTTTAATCTGATTTAGCATCTGTTGAGAATTTTAGAACATTTACCTTGCCACTGGATCTTCCTGTTGGTGAGTCCTTGCATGTCATGTGGCTACCTTGATGAGGATAGTTTTTAAATAAATAAAACCATCAACATAAAGAAAAGGTTTCTTCAAGGTTGCTAAATATGCTGCTGCTGACACAGAACCCTAAGGAATTTGCAATGGAATATTGAAACCAGGTAGCCTGTATGTCATTGTATTCAGCTACAGTAGTAGAGAATAAAATTAGTATTCATAATGCAAGCACTTTATCACTGTTCTTGCAAAAAAACTGCCATGAACTTTGAGACCTTGAAAACTAATATGCCAGAAACAATAGCGGAGAGATGGGAAGTTAGAAAAGGTAATTATTGAGCTGTTGTTAAATAAAAACCCTTTTGGGTCCCTGTATCTTGAAATATATAAAAAAAGAGAGTTTGCTAGCTGGAGAGCTATCAGAAAAATGCATTTTAAGTCAAATCATTTTAGACTAGAGGGAATATAATTTGGGGTTTCACAGAAACTGTAGAGTTTTATAAACAGTATCAAGAGTTTTGTTAAAATAAATAAAAATGTAAAGCTATTTCAGATAAACAGTTCCCTTTCCCCAGGGGAAATTATTTTGTATTTGCTAAAGCTGGGACTGGAGGGAAGAGGAGGGAGTGAGAAATGGTAGAGGGGTAAGTAAAAGATGGGATCAACAACATCCAACATGCCAGGTTTTTTGACTGGCAGTAATCTGATCTAACTCCTTGGTCATAAAACTTGTAAAAACAAGGTTATACAACTAGAGGTATAGGAAACAATTTAGAATAGTTTTAGTTTGTAATGGACCTCCTTCAGTTGGAGGATCTTCTCATCTTCTCTCATGCCCATTTTCCTCACTATTTTGCGGCTGTTCACCATTTTTCCCATTCTTAGCTCTCGTCTGTAATCTCAGGCAGTAGTTTCCTATTTCTTATTTTTCTTGAGGAAAGGAATACCCAGGACACAGAAGCTGTGTGAGATGGTGTAAAGTTCAGAGGCAGATTTGAATGGAGAAAGGAAATGTGTTGGTTTTACTTGTAAAAGAAGACAGACTGTGTAGATATTTCACTTTATTTTGCCTTGGTCCAGGGAACCCCAGGAGAGTGTCTCCTATGCTTCCAGCTAGGGTTTTTGTAGTTTCATTTGTTTGTTTGTTTCTTTTTGTCTGGGCTGGGATATCATCTCAAGGTAACAGCAGTTCGTGATAGGGGTCAATAACCCATTTGACTTTTTGCAGCATGTGCATACAGGCCATGTTTTCTTCCCCTGCAGATTTCAGATGTGTACATATGTGTGGGACACAAAGTATGAAGTATTATCAGGAAGCCAGGTATTAAGAATGTATACTTCTATGTTTTAAATCTATTGTGTTTTTATATTTGATGTTGTTTGCAACCTGTGGAAAACTTTCAGTTTTTCACATTAAAGCACTATGGCTAAAACAGACATCTGAGGTAACCATGAGTATTTTTTCCCTGTGGTCACCTTCTGCTGGTTTGAAGTTTCTTTTGTTCTGTTAGGAAACGTTGTCTTGGTGCATTCAATTTGTACCTTTGCAAATTCCGAAAGTTCTAAGATTTCATTAGAAAATATGTAAAATAAGATGTGCAACATTGCTTAGACGTGATTAAAGTCTACCTTGCAATCGTGTTGGCCTTAGTGACCATAGCGTGGATGGAAATCTTGACAAATGAAAATACTGATGAACCTTCAGCCAAAAAATAGAACACAAAATGATTTTTTGAAGAAAAGATGCAAGTCCTGCTCTGAATATTAGCTTGCAACCTGGGCTTTAGAAAGCTTTTCAGATTGCTATAGCTTCTGTTGTTGCATGTTTGCAATCTGAATGAGGAAGGAGTAAGTGCAGAAGTTTTGATAGGATCACCATCTTCATATATCTTCACATATTTATTAATTTTACTGTTTTCAAACTATACTCAGGCAGAAAAAGGGATCTTCATTTTATTTCAGAATACAGATCCTCATTGCATTACATTTCAAGTACAAAGCATGAAGCACACTACCCTGAAATTATTTGCTGTTTATTTTAGAAACAAGAAAAAAATAACCACTTCGATGAATTTTCTGCCTTGAAATGCCCTCTAATTTAATCATTATAGAATTATGTCTGATAGTGTCTCCACCAAATGAGCCATTTTAGAAATGAGGAATGTTTATGTCAATTAATGCTTCTGTCACTTGTGCATCATTCATCTGAATAAAAATGTATGCATTGAATTTCTGCAGATTATGGAGTATGTTATTATACGAATATTTCTATTCTTTTTAGTTAGCTCTTATTTGAGAAGTATGTGTCCATGTCTGAATGTTGAGAATATCATTATAACCTCTTCAATAAAGCTTTAAATTAGAACTGCTGGAATAAAATCAATATTTTAATGGAAGAGGCTGATTCTTTGGTAAGATTTGTAGGCCTAGCAGGAGAGTGTGAAGACTTCATAATTGATAGTCGTCTCAAATCTGTGCTACAGCAGCTGTCAAGTCAATTAAAGTATGTAGCAATATGTAATAAAATTGAATTTAGGGCTCTTTTCTCAGTTGCTCTTTCATAAATAGATGTGCTCTCAGATATTTTCATGAATAAAGTATTGCTTTAAATATATATATGTGTGCTTTTAGGTTCAGTTTGCTTTGCTTGGTACTGTTCTGTTTCTAACAAATTCCCAATTATCACAGCTCTTGATGGACGTGGCTCAAAAGTGGCTGGGACTTGTGGGTGCTGATGCTTATCCAGTGAATTAATAACAGTCGGAACAGGAGCACAATCACAGTATATTCGCCCTTCCTTCGATGCTGTGTAGTGTGCTGTCTTTTCTAATCTACTGTGAGTTCTAATGTTAAAAAGCATGTTGTCTTGGCAAATCTGCTTAACCTCTGAAGGATAGTAACAGTGTTTCTGTTTTGTGCAGCAGCTTTACTGCTTTTCCCTTCTCTCACCCTTGTAAATAATGTTTTGTATCATCTGAAAAGGTGCAGAATTAAATGTGTTTCCTATCTGATTAGTCTGATAGTCATGGAATGATTTGGGTTGGAAGAGACCTTAAAGATCTTCCAGTCCAACTCCCCCTGCCATGGGCAGCGACACCTCCCACTAGACCAGGCTGCTCGAAGCCCTGTCCAACCTGGCCTTGAACACTTTCAGGGAGCGGGCATCGACAACTTCACTGGGAAACCTGCTCCTGTGCCTCACCACTCTCACAGCAAATAATTTCTTCCTAATATCTAGTCTAAATCTACCCTCTTCCAATTTAAAGCCATTACTCCTCATCCGATCACTATACTCTCTGATATAGAGTCCTTCCCCATCTTTCCTGTAGGCCTCTTTTAAATAGTGGAAGACAGCTATAATAATAATATCCCATCTATATATCATGTAATAATGTCCAACCATACCTGGCATATCCTGATGTTTTGCTTTCTTCCTAGAACGTAAGTATGCTACACATCTGAATGCACATTCAGAAGCATCAGAGACCCCAGGCTGTTGGGAGTGGGAGTAGCACTACCCGGAGG
>NW_010165960.1:77873-87990 GCF_000695765.1 Mesitornis unicolor | reverse complement strand
CTGCCTCAAAAAAAAGGGGGGACGTCTGAGGGAGTGAGCCATAAATCGCTTGCTTTCTTTCTTTTTTTTAAAATTTTGAAAGTTGGCGCTTCTGAGGGGGCAGTAGGAGCCGGGACAAGGATGATTTCCTAGAGGTATGGCTGGACGGAGGGGGGAGAGGTATGGCTGGACGGAGGGGTGACAGTGCCGTTCCTCCTGCTGACAACAGGCTTTTTGCTAAAACTCCAGCTCTTGGAGGGACTTATCCTCCAGATAAACTCAAGCAGTCATTTCGACTTCTCTTAAAAGAGATCTAGACTCTGTGGCTACAATGAAACCCCACAAAACACAGCACAACCTAAAAGTTTAAAAGTCCAAAGGAGAAATAAAGGAAGAAACCAGAACTATTAAATATGTTGTTCATTTGGCTGTTTGTGGTAGCATAAGGCACCCTGGACACAGCTGAGTGCTGCTGCTGGAAAACCATCAATACTCTGGTTTCTCACAATAAACATGTTATAAAAATTCTGTCAAGCCAACTAAATAATCAGGGTCTGCATTTTCCAAAGTGGTCAGTGGAGCACAGCAGCCAATTCAGTCCCCATTTCTGCACGTTACACATATGAGATAAAACCTTCATTATCATAGAAGGGGAACTTCAAACCATACTTGTGAAAACTCAAGGAAAACAAGTTTTCCAGGGCATGTGTATGCCAATGTACTTAAATTCCTAAGAGCTGAGCAGAGTTCCTGACTGATTTTTGCATTTCTCTTCATAATACATATGGCAAGGTATGCATTTAAATCAGTAATGCTTAACACAGTTTAAACTACTGAAAAGTGTAAGCAGAATACTGTTTTTATAATCACTTACTAAGTTGTACAGGAAATGCACCTTTTTTTCCTGGAATAAATAGAACAGTTGGATTACCATTTCTACCTTGCTACACAAAGTAAGTCTAGAGTTCCTTCAGACTGACTCCCTTGCAACAGCAGCAGGACTTCGCCTTTGGGGTACAGCTGTTACGATGCTCATGCAGGAGTCACACTGCTTTTCCTCTTTAGCTGGAGATAGCAACAGTCCCAAGGCATGTGTATATATAGACATACATAAATCAACACAGCTAACTATCCTAGAGGGGCTTGCAGCTTTTAAAAAAATATTATCCTGCCACTATTTACATTTTTAATTGGAATCTGATGTTCTGATACAACAATACTATCAGAGGTTAATTATCTGACATGAGGGTCTCCCTGGTGTTTTCACATAGTGAGGTCTTCAAAGATGAACCTGAAATTCCAAAGGAAAAATAAATACTAGTCCTCACCTTTTTGGCAGGTGCTGCTTCTTCAACTCTAACACCAGTTTTTACAAAGTTATCCCACATTTATAAACAAATTAAGTAGTGAGTGTGTTTACTAAGGAAAGCATTATTTGCCCAATGCAGTAGTCAAAGTACCCAAGCTAACACAGGATACCTGCACACAGGCGATGACTCGCCAGCCTTCCTGTGCTTCTTACAGAGCGCAACAAGATAGCTGAAGTCGGAAGGTCACTGGGAAAAAGCTTTAAAATGGGAATTGGCTTTCTTCAGCTCAGACATAAAAGTTAAATTCATGACTCAAAATGTGCTAGAGGGTGGGGAACTCTGGAGGTGAAGGTCAGTAAGAAATTAAATAGGCAAATATTGTGGGTTTGGGGTTTCCACTGAAGCTGCACATTTCCAAAGGGACTCTGCAGTTTCCAGCACCTTGGATGAAACATCCTTATTTCCTCAGAAACTCTCAGGAGTGTTTTTGAGCCTTGCTAGATGTAGCTGATCAAAGCACAGAGAGGGTAAGTAGTTGGAAAAGGAGCACAGAAAAGGCTCCAATTGCTTGGCTCTTTAGTAATACAAGGCTTATTATAAATCATAGTTTATTTAAATGTTTAAGAGTTTATTTAAATAATATCAGCTTATTTAAATAATAGCAGCAGGCTAACCACAAAATGATGAAACTGCTCTTCAAGTTGAAGAGAGACAGGTATGTACAATATCTATTTAGAGGTCTATCATGTGTGGTTTGGCTCAGTAGTACTAACATACATACTAATGAATTTACAAAGAAACCACTCTCTCCTAATATAGCTTCTAAGAGGGGCTAACATGGTTAGTCTCACAAGACCTCTGTGGTGCATTAGTCACACCTTCCAGTCAACCCTGTGGGGCTGTTTGGTTGGGCGCTGCTCTCAGCAGTGGCAGTTTCTGCCACACATACCAGTAACAACAGCTCCTGTGTCCATGTCCTGCCCCATCAGTGAAAGCCATGGCACAGGACAGTTCTTGGAGGAGCTGTGACCAGAAGGCAAGGGGCAGGGGACAGCAGCAAGTTATGGTGGAGGAGAAATAGCTGTTTGGGTAGAGGCACCTGTCCCACAGGTGAGGAGAGCCCTTCCACACAAGCTGAATTAGGAGTTGCTGCCATCCTGGCAGCCTCTGCAGGTGCCGTACTTTGCAAACATCTCAATAAATGGTTCTTTTCACGTGTTGGAATTAAATAATCTGCATGTTCAGCATGTAAATTTAATCTATATCAAACTGTGCTGCCATGCCATTCTCTGGTCAAAGGCTGCTCTTTTCTCTCCTGTTATCTTTCCCCCTCACACACGTGCCGCTAGGCCCTTCCTGGCCTGTTGCAGGAGCAGAAAGGTTGTTATCCTGTGGCATGTTTGCTGAATACATTTCACTTTGCTTGGCTGAGCAAAGACAACTCCCCCTTCTCTCACACACACAGCTGGTTTGTACAGCTCTCCTTCCCCCCTCCAAGACACAGACATGACTACCTGAATGTGGCAGAATACTGCACAGTGCAGTACTTCTGGCAGCCTCACCAGGTACTTCTCTCACTGTTATTTTCAAAAGCAGAGCTTAAATAAATGCTCTTCCCACACACTGCACCTACTCTCAACCGAACCTTCAACCCACTAAAGCAAATCCTTCCAGATACTGGCAGGAGCATGAGGCTGGACTTACAGTGACATAGATAGAAGTGGTAGCCCATAGATGAATTATCTTAGCCTTTGTTCTGCTCACAAAGTATTTTTAAAATTCATTTATATGGTTTAAATTAATGCTAAAAGCGTTAAATCATCCCAGCCATCCATTGTGTCAATTTTAAAGTTCAAATACCTCAAAATCCCTCACTGACTGCCCAGCTGTAATTATGAGGCAGAGAGTAATTTCATCCTTTTTTCCAGTGCTTTCCCTCATTTCAGCATGCTGGCGTGACCCACCATGCTTAACCCTTGATATTTACATTGTTTCCCTACCTTTTTAAAGCTGCCTCTTAAAAAAATAATGCCAATTAGGAATGGAAGTTCTGTTTAGACTTCAGATCACTGTACAAGGGCATACACCACTGTATTCAGCTTTCAGGTGGACAGACATCAATGTTGGGTTTGCCTGCATTGCTCTATTTCAGGAAAATCAAATCTCCGGAGGGGCAGCAGAGGCACTGCCTGAAGCAGGTCTGTCAGGAAGAGACTGAGCTTTCCACAGACAGCTCCTGTCTCACTCTCCCCTGTGAAAGCTGCATCTTTGCCAACCATTCCCTGCTGCATGACCCTGCACAGCAGATGCAGCAGTCCCACCTGTGAGCCTTGAATTATTTGTACTGACTTCTGTACAGGCCATGGAGGGAGAAGAAGTGACAGTGGCGACAGCGGGATTACTTAGCGAAATCCAACTCCCACACAATGTCACCCCGCAGATGGGGTCATGCACACACCCTGGGAAGTATCACAAGAAAGGAAACATTTATGGAGATGGCAGGCATGCAAATCCTATCACTGGGAGGCTAGCTCGAGGTTTGGCCCCGTTCTTCCCAGTTTTATAATTAATCTGGATGTTGGCAATTTACTTTATTTCTTTAGCCTTCCACTACCACGTTTGTAAAAGGAGAAGCACAGCACATTGTTTTTCTGTGGAGAGTGTTGAGCTCTCCAGAATTAAAAATGCTATTATTAAATGTTGTGTTCTGATGTTTGCTGGGAGGAATTAAACATATGGTGTCAAGACTGTATTGGCAAAGGTACAATCGGGAAGAAGGGGAAGGTCCCTTTTTCCACAATGGTAACATCTGTAATCTAAACAGGATGCTGGGGCTTCTTACCAGAGACTTTTTAACACGCCCTCCAAATCTTTTTCCAAAAGCCTGTAGCAACCAGACTCCGGGGACAAGGTTTATGTGGTGATAGACTGTCAGTGCCATTTCTAAGTCTGACAGCAAATGGGACAGTGCTGAGTGACGTCGGTCTTGCAGTTATGCACGAGTGCACTGTCATGGTTCTCAGTTTATCAGCCAAAGCAGGAGCCTTCCACACCCACAGGAAAGGAGATACTCCGCTTGTCTGTACCCAGCACAAACTACCAAGGGATCACACTGAGACTCACAGATTGCATTGCCAAGCTGTGACGTTCATTCAGAACATGTTGATAAACATTGAGATGTCAAGCTAAAATTTTAAATTGACTCCTCTCTTCCTCTGTCCTCCCCTCATTAAGAAATGTTTTGCATGCTTTCAGGATATATTAGCCATGAACACTCTGTGAGTACCCATTTCCTACACAGGAAAAAAACTCCAAAACTAAGACTGTAATCGTATATTAGTGAGATGCATTGAAAGGAGTGAAGGGCAGAGAAGCAAGTGAAAAATTCCAGTTGAGGGTAACAGAAGTTCTCCCTCTTCTTCCTTTCTTCTGCCTACTATCCTGTGTCCTACAGCCTAGGACATCTCCGCTAAGTAACTCCTCACTGCTGCTGCTGAGTGACAGCAATAGTGCAAACAGTGCCTTCAGGATGGTGGAGTGTTTTGCATTTCAAATGCTGTGAGTAAGAGCCACCTTTTTAGCAGACTTGAATGACAACTGTTCTGTACACCTAAGAAATTGCCTGTAGCCCAGCTATTTTCTTTAAAGATGACCCATGTTGCAGAGGCAAGTACAGAATTCTCCTCTGGGCAACGTGAAGGGTTGCTGCTCATCCATTTACAGATTTTCTTCTGCCTCATAGTATGAGATTTGAAGCCCTTCTGGGAATAAGTGTGTCCAGCCTGTCAGTCCTGAGTCAGCCACTTTGATATTGCCATGAGGTATGCAGGACCAACAGCTGCAGGCTCTGGGTGCATAAAGTTGGACCTCGTTCCAAAACACCACCGTGAACTGGCATCCAAACCTTTCAGACTGCAGCCAGAAGACAGACAGCCTCAATCTCCTATTACTGCATATCCTGGTGGTTACATCAGTGAGACCTTTTATCACAAATTAAAACAAACAAGCCAAAACTTCAAACTAAACATAGCCCACAAGCACAAGAATTGCTCTCAGGATGTGCCACTTCTGTCCACTACTCAGAGAAGTGCATGCAGCCCCCAAAGTGGCACGTAGACAGGTAGCTGACACCTGAGCTTCTAAAGGCTCTGTAAGTGAATACACCACAGCTTTCACCCTTCTGCTCCATGGCCATAGCTTCACTGACATCCCAGCTCAGTTTGTGGCTGATGGTTGCACGCAGAATGTGCTGGATAAGAACCTGTCAATTCTATTTGTCCATGAAGAGCACTGTATGGCTGTGGCTCTGTATAAGTTATGTCATGCTAAATGTGTGACATCAATTATTTCCGTATCAGGAGACAGTGTCAAATGCAGGATTAGGGTTTCTTTGCCAGTCAACCAGAAAATACAAATGGGATATGAGAGGACAGAAAAATTAATGATTATACAAGTAAGCCTATACCTCTTCCTGGTGAGTGTTGTTACAATGCAGCCCTTTGGGTTTCACTGTGATGATTCTCTATCTGCAGAGATGCAAGTTACAGAGACATGAAGCTCAAATTCTCTCACCACTGTCAAAGTCAACCACCTACAACTCATCTAACTGCGGCTCTGCTAAATCTAATTCAATGCAACATGAAAACTCTCCTTTAAAACCACATGATCAGGGAAGAGTGTTAAGCTGGTTATCTGGCGGGTTAACCAGGCATTAATAAAAGCCATTTGATAAATACAGTTAAGATCCCATTTAAGATGAGCATAATAAAAACAGAAAGCTCCTTCCACTTTACTTCTTAATCTGCCAGACCTAAAGATATGATACTCAGCTCTGATTTGGGTGACAGGGACTTGAAAGATTAACATCAACTAAGCAGAAAAGCCCAAACACCACTATGTTTAATTGGCATAAATTTAACAAGTGCCTGACTTTCACAACAAATATTTTAATGGCAGCAAACTGAAAACCAAAAAACATAGCATAGCAGAGACATTTGCATTAGGCTATGTAAATCTGTATCAACCATAATTTATAAGTATCAAACTACATCGTCCCTTTACTAACCCAAATATAATAATTTATCAAGGAGTCAGTTCTGGATTATTACCATATATTCCTATATAATTCTACAGTATAGTTTTCACGGAATAAAGCATTTTCTTCTTAGTTTTATTACTAAAGGGTATTACATCAATTTTACTTTCATTTTATAATGCTTTTAATGGAATAAAATCCAGGTCAATTGATTAAAGTTTTGCTAATTGCTTCAGTACGCAAGGCCTTTATCATACATTTCTGCATATTCCACAGCAAATTCCCTCACTACCAATGTCCCAAAGATCGGTGCAGAGCTTCATGATGTCCTGCATGTAAGTAAGCATTTTAAACATGTAACTGCAGCATGTATATGCATACATTCCCAGATTAGAACTATGCAATTATGACTATTTGAATCACGATTTAGATTGGAATTAGACACGTGACTAGTTGACCATCAAGGTTAAGTGATAAGATATAACGTGATTCTTTTTTTTTAACTATCCTGGTGCTGTCATATGCTTCAGAATAGTCTGTTAGAGAACACAGAATTTAAACTGAAAAAATAAGTCTGAATTTTAACATATACTCATATTCACCCTTTGGGGCCTTTTAAAATCACAAATTCATAGGCTGTTATTCATTAAGAAATTTGGGGGATTATTTTTGAAAGACTGAAGTCTTCTGCTTTATTCTTATACAACCAGTGAAATGTACGAGATATCATATTTTCTTATCCCTGGGACCTGAGTTTTTGCAGGAATATATAAAAAACAGCAAATTTTGGAATGTTTTTGGAAACTGTAGCAACATGAGTTAGAGTCCTAACATTTCAGGGGAGTTTCCCCCTGAACTTTCATGGATGGAAAATGTTACAGCATGAGGTCACCAGAAAATTGAATGACGGAGACACAATGTTTGCCAATAAAAATTCCTATTCTGCTATATAGGAATATAATTTTCTGGAACAAAATAATTAACTTGTTTCCCTAGTACAATTGTAGCTGAACTTTTCTTGCTAAATTTATGTCTGTAAAGGGTGGGATTTCTTTACCTTCTTAACCACTACAGCGGTGTTGATAAAGTATTTATATGTAAAGCAATCCCAAGGCAACAGGAGCATAGAGAACTTGAGCATCCACAGACACCTGACAGCCCTGCAGAAGATGCCCTGCAGCAGCCAGGCAGATCTGTGCCTGGAAGAAACCAAAACCCCTCTGTCCTTCCAGCACCCATCTTGTACTCAGCCCTGACCATCATCAGCCAGCCTCCAGGGTCTCTAAAGGTGAAGCTGTCCCTCTTCCTGCTTAAAAAAACCCTATTTTGGCAGCTGGGTTAGAGTTGGTCTGATCTGGAAGGTCAGGAAATTGCCTTTGCTTCAACTAGGAGCAGCTCCCAACTTCATTTTTTGTAACCGCCTCAGGCCAACAGTTTTACAGATGTCAGACAGATTCTTCAAGCCCAGTATAAAAGTATGAAATTATCAACAAGAATCTCAGAGACACGCTCACAAATCAAAACAGAGGAAAAACCTGTAATAATTCAGGTTTACTGGTGAAACTGTTCCTTTACAATGTTCCCTTGAATTTATTTGAAGTATTACAAGGGGAGAAGTTGAATGTTCCAGCTTTCCTATTCGGCTGATAAAGATTAATTATTACATGTAGGTTTTGAAACACTTGTAATTAGGAGTCTCAGTAGAAAGCATTAGAGCAACATATTAACTCAGCAACATAAAAATTCTAAAGACAACACAGTATATGTCATAAGTAATTAAGAGTTCTACAAAGTTACCACAAAGTAACACAGCTGAGGAGAAGCTGTATTACACAAATCAAAACAAACTCTTCAGAAACAAGTGGTATCGCAAAGGCACAGAACATGAGGGGAAAGCGCCTACTTTACCACTTACTCTGGCGTTCACCAGTTCCTACGATCTTTGGAGATTCCGATCTCAAACGCACAGGTCTGGTACAATTACAAAACAACAGAGCATTTTATTCATTTACACTCACCAAACCCTTGCACTTCTTTCAATGAAATGTTGTCTTTTTTCTAAACATTTTCTCATGTCTTCTAAAACAATGTATCACAAACTTTTCACTGTTTGAAAACCTAACCGGAAAAACTCTTCAGAGAGTTTTAATTTTCATTCATTTCCCTTATTATTCATTCCTGCCATAAGTTTTCACAAAAACAGCCTACCATTTTTCAGCAGATCAGTTTTGCACTGTTGAAACTCTAGGCATGGTTTGAGGATTTGCTTAAGTTGAAAGGTACAGCTCTGCCTCAGCTGGTAAAGCAAAGTTGCTCTGGTCACATACTTGCACCTCTGCTGCAACTGCACAGAGAGTAAACAGAAAGCGGCTGCCAAAGGTCACTCTCTATATATGTTCCTGTTGCATAGATAAAGAACGATCCCAGCTACAGGTGTGGCCTCCCAGCAGCACAGCCACCTGCTGACATCAACAGCCTTGAAACTATGGCACAGGAAGGTATCAGAGGCCATAAAGAGAACCGGCCAGTTACTGGTACCAGCCTGGAAGCAACCCATGGGAGCTGCCCACAGGCAGTAACAGAGGCAAAGACCCATTTATACAACACACGTAAGCTGCAATTAAAACCACTGACTGCCTGGATGCCACTGCTTCAGAGTTAGTTTGTAGAATTATGACTGGGAGCCTGTAATGTGCATGTATTATGTGGATGTCCCCTCCCTGGAAGTGTTCAAGGCCAGGTTGGACAGGGCTTTGAGCAACTTGGTCTGGTGGGAGGTGTCCCTTCCCATGACAGGGGGGTTGTAACAAGATGATCTTCAAGGTTCCTTCCAACAAAAACCATTCTATGATTTTATGAATCTATGATTATCAGGGCAGAGAGATGTACCTTTAATGCCTGTGTTTGGTCTAAGATACTAATCTTATGATCTTGAGGCTGGGTTGGAATTTGGATGTGACAATGGTGAGCTGCTCAGAGAGTTGATCCAGGTGAAAACTACCTCTGTCAAAACAAAAGAAATTATCAGACTGCAAAAATACATGAGTTTGATTAGCTCCCTCACCTGACTGGCTGCACAGCTCCTTGAGCTGTGGTGTTAACTCAGGAAAGTGGGCAGGGAATCGTGCCTGAGGGCAGACGGAAGGACCTAGCGGAAGTCAGAAGTCAGTAAGGAATAACATTGATCTTGCAATCACGTTCTTTATTGCCAAAGGTTTAACTGTGTCATAGCATGTTGGGTATGTTTGCATCCAAAGACTTTCAAGGTCCCTTCCAACTCCTAACATTCTATGATTCTGTGTGTGACTTCTAATATCAATATACTGTGGATTTTTATACCAGCTAATTATCCTTGTAAAAGATGTGAAGTGAGGATAGAGTCAAATGTTTAGCCATCTAATATTTATGGAGTTCTGTAAAAGCATGGGCACCGAAAAATGAACTATTAAACCATGAAAATGAACTATTTTCTCATTTTCTAACAGCACTTCAATAATAGTATGATTCAGTCAGGCCTTGGAAAAACAACAAACAGCTTCATCCAAGCAAAAAACCTAGCAGGAAGCTTCAGACTGAATCTTCTGGTGAAGCTGAGATCAGCAATTATATCTGAGTCGCATAATGCCAGCTGCTGAAATTATGATGAGGGAAAGATGAAAACTAACAGGACTGCCTGGAAGACCAAGAATAATGCAAATGTGGCATTAGAACATCTGTGGAGATAAAGCATCTGATGTATGCAAACAATTATCGAGTTTGCTAGAAAAGGGAAAAAATCTTGCTATATAATTAA
>NW_010165960.1:63963-77842 GCF_000695765.1 Mesitornis unicolor | reverse complement strand
AGGAATATGCTCTCGTCTTCTCTAAGAATGTGTCATCTCCAGGGGAAGCTTCACTACATCTGCATAAACTTTCCCCTTGCTTCTGATAATGAAGTTTCCTTTGGTTATCTGGACTTCATCTGGTCAGTCCCCAAAGCCATAATGTATTTATTTTTCTAAGGCATCCAATAGTAAGAAATAAGAGTGCATTTGTACAGAACTCAGCTTCGCTGATGCAGAAAAGAAGTAGATAAGCTCAACTAAATCAGCAGGGAATTCTTGCATTTCTCTGTAGTGAATGAAGACAGGCAGCAGAATAAATATTTAAAAGTTAAACAATGTCCCCAAGCATTTAAACAGCTTGAAGTGAATCCTTTTCTTAAGATGAGAATAAAAACAAGTGTTTAGTAACAGCTCTCAGCAAGACATCTTCAGTCCATCTATCAAGACCATACAATTTGAAATCAGAATGGATTAACAGAGCCCAGATCAACAGGTTTTCCCACTACTCAGTGTGTTTTTTATATATGAATAACTTTTTATTTTCCCTTTGCATGCACAGACCTAAACTCCCTGCAACTTGTTTGTATTGCAGCAAATCTCTTTTTGCCTTGATTACCCCAAAACTTCTTGACACAGCCCTCTTGTTTCCTTTTGTAACTTCTAGATCTACCACAAACATGCGTCAGCAAACACACGCACATGAGCACTCCTCCTTCCCCTAGTTTTCCAGTATTCCTCAGTAGCTGTGAATGACACTTCCAGCAAACGAAATCCTACTATTTTCGACATGGCTTTGTACTGCCCTTTAATCTCAGAAATGAGAAAAACACTAGACAGAAAATTTTGAGGTTAAAAATACACTGCTTAAGCTATCTTCTCTTTGTTCATTAGGTATTCTGCAGAAATGCATATGTATAAACACACATTATTAATTTATGCCTCCCCAGTGCTTACAGCACTTTATCGGCAGAGCGAGCAGTTTACATGAGGCAGAGCGCCGTGTGTAGGGGAACACCTGCACGAGGCCTTCTTGACTTCAGTCTGCCAAAAGCCTGAGCACTTGTCAGCTGGGCACTGCTTTGGATGGACAGAAGATAGTAAAAGAGGGATGTAGGAATAAAGTTAACAGTTTATTTGAGAAAGGATGAACCTGCCTTGGTACATTTGTTATCCCAAGATGAAAAAAGTAAGTTGAGTTGTTCGACTTGTTACAGGTTGATTGGAGGGGCTTCTGAGCTGATTTTTATGAATTAATTCTTGCAATGGATTTTTAAATTGTCATGAAATTAGGACAAACCTTTTGACTTGATTACCAATTTTCAACAGCTAAGGACCCTCCCAAATCTCTTCTGTTATTGACTATGGGTTTTAGCTCAATAAATTATGGCCAGCAATTAAAGTAGGGAAAAAATCAGTCCTGTAATTGGATTAAGCAAGTTCTTCTCATGTTCTGCAGAACTATTCAAAGAAGATGCAGCATCAGTGTCTGTAGTTTCCTACAGTCCTGCTGGAGGTGAGCAATAAACTCTTGCTTTCAGCCACTGGCAAATTTTAAATTCTTCTTGCCACACATTCTGTGGCACTTGGATACCTTTGAATGTCAGATGTGGAGCCCTCAGTCACATCTACTTGTGTGTGTCTTGCTATTTCAAGCTAGAGTTTATATACAAAAATTATATTTATATAGATAAATACCGATACATAAATATATATATATATACACCTATGAAAGAAATAACATGCAATAGCATAATTTCTTGAATCACAAGTATGAGAAGCTGTATGAAAATTTGCAGTTTCAATACTGAGCAGCTGCAGTGTTTTCTTATTAATAGGTGGGCTGCAAGCTAGCAGGAGCACTTCCACCAGGACAGTGTCTCAGGAGGAGGGAAGAAATACGTAATTTGTTCTAGCTGGCTTTTCCTAATTCCATTTACTAGGATTTAATTGAATGAGTGCAGAAAAGCTACCTAAGAGTCATATACACTATGACAGTTTGTTCCCCATAAGAAATTTCTGAAATATGTCTCTAGGTTTCTGCACGTATGTTACCTCTCTATTTGAAATCTAATTATAATAATTAAACTGATTTTGATCACTGAGGATTTGATCAGCATGTAGTGCTGCTGCTTAGACATATGGGGATGCCTACACATGAGACATCACAATTGAGTTAGATCATGAAGATTACACTGTCAGTATCAGCCAGCATCAGTCTCTGGGGCAGAATGTACCATGTAGGTGAGATACTTGCTGCAATGGATACTCAGGACTAATTGTTTGTACTTTGAATTTCACATAGTTTTGCAAAGACATGGATGTATTTATACAAGTGCTTTGAAGAATATGCTGACCTTGGCAGACCGTGTGGCACCTGAGAGAAAACATGGAAACTATTTTCCAGATTTTTAACATGTGCACACAGAAGTTACTGACTTAATTTATGGCCAATGGCTCTTCTGTGAGGTTATTTCAAAGGCACACTGATATTTTACTGAATTATCCATCACTCAAGGCTATAGCATGTACATCATTTATTAAACCTTAACTTCCCCTGAAAAATCTCCGTGGTCTTTTTACTTCATTTTTAATCATCTTTCCTTAAAAGAGATCTGAAAGTATCAAGGTGAGGTGCTAACCAAATAACAGAAAAAAAACCCGAGTTAACTTTCAGATATGGCCACAGCACTAACACTTGGAGTCTGAAAGGCCTCCCACTGCGGCCTTTTATTAATATTCAACCTTGATCTTTCTGCATCCTTTGATTTTGCGGCTTACTTGAAAGACTTGACGCATACAGGCATCTTTCAAATATCAGCCTGAAGGATATTTTTTAATTTTTAATATATATTTATTTGCATAAAAATTGTTTATAGCAGTTGTGCTCTAATATAACATAAATATATCTAAGTGATACTATTAAACAAATCAGAGGCAACACTGTTCCCAGAACAGAATATCTTGAGCTCTCCCTGTGCTGGGCTCCACATCCCTGTCAGGACTATCGTCACGTGTTTTTGCACTGTCAGCACAGGATGGATTTCACCCCTCAGACAGTTTTCAACCAATCTAATTTTTGTCAGCCCCTCTGAAAGACGGAAGACAGGGGATGAATGTATTAGATGAATTTGAAATAAATCAAAAGGAGGACAGATGTTGTTAACTGGGTCTCTTCTGCTGAAGGCTGACGCCTCAGCCGTGATCTGATAGAAATTCTTGTCAGCACAGATGGTTTGTTTTGACCACGCTATGTCATTTAAATCTTATAATAATAACAGAAATTGGGTTACTTTGTGGCAGCAGCCAGTTTTCAAGGGAAGTTAAAAGCATGTGGGCAATGAGGAAGTTATAATTGATACTAAGCACGGCAACAAAACTCAGCAAACTGCTGTGTAGGTGATACTGCAAGACACATGAAAGCCTGTCTGAAACAATCCTCTACATCTGTAATCCAGCAGTACCATGTTTTAAATTTGCCCTGAGGTGAGAGAACAATCTGCTTATACTTGTCAACATTCATCTTTAAACGTATATTGATAAATGGAAGCCTAAAAAAAACCCAAACAATGTGCAGTACAGATGTTTTAGCTGCAGCTCCAGCAAAAAGAATGTTTTCTTGTCCCAGGCGGAGGACAGTGAGCACTTTCTTCCAGTCCAACATTGCTTCATTTGCCATGGAGTTATACATCTGATCCTTCCTCCAGCAACAACAGAGGAGGAGGCTGGGGTAGCAGATGTCACCTACTGTGTCCTTGAGGAGCTGATGTACAGGGTCATGTCCTGCTCCATCCACTCACGGGGTGGGGGAAACTGCCGAGAGATATTGTTGTCTCTGCTGACGTGATAATGACAAATTCTTAAGCTACTTTTTTCTGTTAAAATCTTCCCGTAGTCTTATTTACTAATGCCAGTTACCCTGGATAAATGCCCAGCAAGGTCTGAATTGCACCAGTTCATCTGGGGAAGAGAAAGAGGTGGACCATTGGTAGCTCCATCTTTCTGTTACTGTTTTCCAAATATTTTCAGATGTTACATTGCTTGTACAGGACCCCAGGGACTGTCATGGCAAGTTACTGGGGCACATACATTTTTGTAATCCCTCTCCAGGTCCATTTTTACAAAAATGGGGAGAGGGGAACAGGCTCAGTGGCTGAGGTTTACTTGGAGGCCTTTACACAAGAAGCAGAGATAAATCCTACATAAGAAGCTGACAGACAAACCAGGAGAGTACATAGTACTCGGCATTTGCTCTTTTGCAGGATGGAACCAGAACAGAAGAAGGTACCTAAAACACTTGGACAAAACATTACTGCTTCATGGGCAGCCTCCTAAAACAGCTGCTACCTTTGCCTTCATCCATACTTCCCAAGAATCAAAATAAAGTGGATAGCAACATAAAAAGAAATCTACCGTAACCTTTCAAATCCCCAGAAGCAGGAGTATGCAGGAACATTTTATTATGCCTTAAAATTTTTATGTAACTTGAAATGTCTGTGTAGCCTGCAATGGGTCATTTACTTCATAAAAGTCTCAAAATCCTTTTAAAGCTGAAGACATTAATGAAACTGTGAACCAGAAAACCACTTCTATTGATTTTCTGTTTCCCCTGTCTGCTGTTGCTGTAAACACGGTTCCCATTCAAAAGACTTCTTTTTAACCCATGTATTGCACCATCATCTGGACATGCAGGGAGAAGAAAGCAACAGGACAAGGAATAGCATGGGGGAGGAAGCAGCAAGAGACAGGGAAAACTCAAGCAGTGGCTATATGCTTGCATTTTTTAGAGCAACAAACATATTGGTTTTTAATACACCATCGCTCTAAGTTCCATGAGGAAGACACCAACTGCAGAGAGGAGCCAGCAAGACATGTCAGCACCACCTGGTACATGCAATGTGGGAATGCGCAGCAATGCCAAGCATGACTTCTTACTGACCTGCAATGTCCCCAGCCAGCAGGGGGGATGCAGTGGGCTGTGAAATCCTGCACCGGCCAATGGAGAGTTAGGGCAGGTGACAGGGACCATTAGCCATGTACCACCATACTTGGAAGAGGTGTCAGGGAGATGGGAGCTCAATGGCCAGGTCAGAGGCTGGTTAACTCTGTCACTGTAAGAGGCCCAGAGGACTGCGTCATCTCTCCCGACAGATATAACATCAACCCCTGATGCTTCCCCCTGCTAACCTGGAGGAGGGCGAAAGACAGATGCTCATCACGGAGAGGGCTGGAGGCAATACCTCTGGGTGTGCTTTTCCCCAGCCCTGTGCCCAGAAAGGACCATCTCTGAGGGCTGCTGCAAGACAGGACAAGGGTGAGTTGGAAAAAGGTAGCATAGCAAACACAGAAATCTGTAACGTGCTGAAAGATGTTTTGATAGGCGCTATGAACTCTGTAGCTGATGTGTAGGATCTGCCCATGTTGTAAAACCAAAAAGGTGCAATGTGTTTTTAAAACATTATTGCTGGTCTGTAAACCATTTATCTACATTGCCTAGCACAATTATCATGGGTTGGGTGGCCCCCAGATTCCTCAGCAGTTAAGTAATCTGCGTAATCAAGTCGAGATTTTAAATTCTCTCACAATCTTTTTAAAACATCATATTAAAAAAAATCACAAACACACAGCACTGATTTGAAGCACGCACATATAAAAAAAAAGTCAACTTCAACTTCTGTGTAACCCAGTAATTCCTTGCACAGCATTTACACAAGGACAGCAAAGGCAGGATTTTTAAGTCTCTCTTTTTTATGATCATTACAGAACAAGGTAATTAAGGTCAGCTGAGATCATCATTCTTTAACTGCATTCCCATCCCTGACAACAGAAACCTGCATCTGATCTTTGGATAACAGAAACTTTTTAAACTGTGTTTACCCGCACCACTACTGTTATAAAATTCCTCTAATGTGTGTTGGCTGCTCATTTTTCTTAACATTTGATTGGGGGATTGGACTAGATGATCTTTTGAGGTCCCTTCCAATCCCTAACGTTCTGTGTTCTGTGATTTGGAGGCTGTATCATTGTTCCTTCACAAAGCTGAACTCTAGGACTGCTGAGAAAGCAGGCATATGGTGCAAGGTAGTTCAAATAATTTAGGGTCAATCATTTAGGGTCAATCATTTAGGGTCAACAAGACCTACACACACCAGTTGCAACTTTAGTCTTAGCTATATTTTCCCAGACATTTAACTGCTGAATTCCACTACCATAACAGTTTTCTTAAAGGCCTAAGCTATTTGAAGCTGCAGAGCAAAAAGAAATTAAGAAAGAGGGATAAAATATGTCAAGGAGAACAACATACTAACCTTCTAGGACAACAAAGCTAGTCAGGTATCATGAATCAGAGAGGCACAAATCACAGCTGTGCTTGAAATCACCATCGCAGACTTTCCCTTACAAGCACCTGGGTAACAATATCAACAGATGTGGAGTTTTGGGTTTCAGCTACCCAGGTAACTAATGCCAATAAATCAGCACAGCAAAGTAGGTCACAGAGTAATCACCTCACCTGCTGCTCCCTAAGTCACAACAGGTTTGCTTTCTTCCACTTTGATTTCACCTGTTAGTTTGACACCTGCAACTATTTCAGTATTTCAAATAACCCTCCAATATTTTACGCAGAGTTTATTTCTCAGACTTTTAAATTCTAGTCAGTGGATTCAGGTGCACAACAAATTGTCCTTGGTTTTACACTGATATGCAGAAGACCTTTAATTAAAATGCCAGTTAAAATCATAGCACAATTAAAGGGACAATTTTCTCTGAGCAATGGGCATTCACAGCTGAAGGTAATGATTAAATTTCTGCAAAAAATATTCTTTATATTTAACTATTATCAGCCAGAAAAGTACTTTGAATGCATAAATCACACTCCCCCAGAAAATAATAGTCAGGACGAACAGTTATTCTAGTGGCAACTAGAATTTTAAGTGGATGTGTCACTTTCCCTTTTTTGTGGAATTTAATAAAAATGGCACCACAGATAATGGGCCATAATTAGAACTTAGATTTTTCTATTCAGTTAGCATTGCTTCATCCAATGCAATCTATTTGTGTCAAAGTAAGATCTTGCTGAATTTTTGGTAGGTGTTTAAATAACCTACCAAGCAATAGTGATGCAGAAGAAACAGTGATACAGACTGTAAATTAAGAACTGTTTATTACTTTGTACCTGTGAGGTTGTTCACAATACTCCTGTAATCCTAGGTAGCCTTTAACTGCTGCAGTGATACATCCAGTGCATCACAGCGCAATGACCAACTGAATCAGCAACTTCTCCTACTATGGTAGGAGCTGTGCTCCTACTCAAGAAGTGCATTGTGAAAGGCACCATGCAACCCACGTGGATGCTGCTCTGATTCTGGCAGACCTGGTGCCTGGCACACCTCCAAGAGTATTTTGTAGCAATCCCAGGTCACAGCAGCCCACATAGGAGATGCCTGAGGTCTGTCCTGAGTGTAGTCGAAACACAGAGTGCACCAGCCCATCAGCTGCTAACCCCAGACAGCTATCCTTATGTTCCTCAGATATTGCTGTTATCCATCAGCACCATAAGTTCATCTTGAAAGGGCAACCACAGCCTAGAACTTGGGCCCTCACACATGCACAGAGCTGGCTTTTTATTTTGGGTACACACCTCTTTATCTTTCTAGTTCATCAACAGAATTCTTTAACTGGTGACTATATTATTGTAGCTTCTTGTATTGTGAATTAAAATAATGCTAATAATAAAAAACGTCACATTTCTGCCAATGCTGGCATTAAAAATCTGTGTCAGCACTCACTGATTGAAAATTAAAAAAAAAAAAAGATAAGTGTTGAAACAAAATTTCTAAAGCCATCTATGCATTTGCCAAAGTTAGACAGTGCTGGTAGCATGGAGAATCTGTCACTTAGATTTGCAGTCAGACAATTAGGGACCATTTTGCCCTGACCTTCAGCATCAGTCAAGCTGTTTATTGAATTGGAATTGCAGAAAGCTAACTTGAAAATTAACTTGATGGCAATCTACTAATTAAAAAAATGACAATGGGATGTGGCTACAGCTTCAGTTCTATTGCCACCTACAGGTATCCTTCTCTTCATTACAAAAAATAATGCAGTGAAACATGCTGTCCTCGCACACTACTCTGATAAATTCAATCGTTTACCACATCATTCACTGAAGATGTAGCATCATCAGTTCTCTGGGTACAAGCTACAATTGAACATTTACTGTAAGATTCAATAAACTGCTGCTCACTTGCAGGAGTAAAAATGTTTAAAAATGCAGTGGCAGAAAGGCTGAAAAGTTTGGTTATACAAAAAAAAGACTTGTTCTATATGATCAGGCACTATCTTAGTAGTTAGTTTCTGCAGACAGTAAAAATCAGCAGAGGACGTGCTCAACGGTACACCCCAGGCAGTGAAGCATGCCAGCGTTCAGGTTCGCCTCAGGCAGTGAAAATCCTAGAGCCAAAGTGAGCTCAGGTCTCTGCTGAATGAGGAATCAGCCGGTATGGAAACCCCAAGCTGCAGCTGAGAACACAAAGTGCACAGCAAGGATGTGGTTGTCTGTCCTTGCTGCCTTGTCTAAGAGGGGGAGCAACAGCCCTCGTCTTTTTAAGGTAACACGCTTGTGAAGTGCAGGGTGCCTTCTGAGTAACCTCTTTAAATTTTGAACGTTTTTCTCTTCATTTGGAAATATATATATATATATATAAAGATAGTTCAATCATAAGTTATAGTAGTGACTATAATACTTGTTGCTCAGACTGATCATTGACTATGACTAAGTCACTAGCAAAAGTTTCCAAATGAAATACTTCAGCTTATTTGAATTCCTATTTTAGTTACCCACAATGTAATTTCCAGATATGCTCAAGTATCTGCAAGTATCACTGGAAAATAAGCTGTGAGTGCTAGCCATTTTGAGAAAAGCTGAAGAAACCAAAGTATTAGCAAAGCTGTACAGTCAGAATAATAAAATAAACCAGTTTTGGCACATTTTATGTCTTAGTATGAGGCACAGCACTGAGACACTAGGGCATGTGAGGATGGGTATGGGACCCAGTACACAAGATCTCAGAAAACTAAAGAACATAATGGTCTTTTTTGAGAAAACCATTTAAAAATATTTTTACTGAAAACAAAGGTCTGATTTTAACAGTGATTCCCAGTTTTACACACATGGATGGGTGCAGGTACTGACAGATGAGTGTTGCTGTCTGGAAAGGTGAGCACTCTCTACACCCACAGATTCACCTTCACTACTGCTGCCCTACACCGTATTAATATTCCGTATATTTACAATAACGACAGAGCTAAATCACTGTGACTAACACTTTAGCTATAGCTGAGGCTTGTAATTATTTCAGAGTCCGAAAGCCATAATATAACCACTTTGAAAACAAAATTATTTAGCATATGCATGTGTACAGAATACAAATGATGTTCCTGTATGTTGGTCTTACATACTAATGGATCATTTCAATCCAAATGTAGATATTTCTTCTGGCATGCCTTTTGTCATGCTTATGTGCATAAAACATTGAACTGGTAAATGAAACACATTTAAATACCACATACCAGGATAAACCCAATTGGAAATGAAGCTCCATGCAATAAGGTACAAAATAGGTGTGTATTACTACACTGGCCATTTCCAAAACCCTATCCATTCAGGAGAAGCAGGTTCACATTATATAAAGAGAAACTGCAGAAACCTCTTGCTAGAAGTGCCTGTTTTTCAGTGTTCTACTTTTAAGGTAAATGGCCAAGTTTGAACTTCACCAGTCTCAGGCCTCTTTACTAGATTTCAAAGAGGCAGTGAAAAAACTATTTTCTTTTCTTCATTTTCTCACACTTTGATTTGACATTTTGTGAACAATTGAACTCTAGCTGTGTCTCCTCTTTGTACGGGATTTTCCACAGCAAAACAAAAATCAGATTGTTTTGCAACAGTAGAAATTATGGGGAAAAAACAACAGGAAAAATTATATATGCAAGCATCATCCTTAAAACAATTACCTCTGTTCTTGTCATTAACTGCACTTCAACCTGATGATAATCACAAATTTCAACTGAGTGGTCAGGAAATGTCTCTGAGCACAGAACATATAACATTTGGAAGGACATAAGCAGCATGAAAAGCACTCATCTGCAATCAGAAGCTGCTCACAAACCACCGCAAATCTCACAGTTGGGCTGGCACCCCAGCTAAAGCAGAAGCAGCGTTATAGCCAAAACAGCCATTTGCCATTTTTTCCCTAGAAAATAACACTTGTTTGAGAAATGACGGCGCATCTTTCTGGACTGGCATGAAGCCACCAACAAAGAAACTCACTGAGTGTTGGAGGAGACCCAGGTTGCACCCTCTGCCCAAGATGAGAGTGATCAAGACCCCATGGCTGACAGGAGTGAGGGTTGGGGAGGGCAGGGCTGGGAGCTGATAGCTACACTGACAGTGGCACCAGTTTGGTAGCTCTGAGAAGACAGCACAGAGACTCAGAAAGGGCCTAGTGTTTCCAAAACGAGTGAAAAAGACCTTTTGACGCGCCCTTTTGGAGGCCAGGCAAGAAGCTGGGACTTGCATCCAAGTGACTGAGCGCTCTAAGGGTCACCTGCGCAGGATCTGACAAAGACTAGTTTTGGCTTTGATAATAATACATATATGAGAAACAACCTATGTATCTTATGCCAAATAATCCAAGCAAATAAAAGCACATCGTACAAGCAATATCGTCTCCAATGGTGTTTAGAAGCTTATGCTAGAATGGTGACTCTTTGCTTTTGTACTTAAGAGATTCTGCTGTTTTATTCTAAGGGAAAAAAACCAAGATTTTTTACAAAGAATTAATATATTCTTAAACACACTTGGGAAACTTCGATTTCACTAAACAGAGTTTTGCTACCGACTTACATTACACTCTCACCATCTTCCCTGGTACTGTAATAACGATGTTTCTTATCTTTTAGGCAGATAAAATCTTAACAAAGTGGCCTGTGTCAACATGAAAGGAAAGTAGAAGTGCTATTAAAATTTACACTAAAATAACACAGTTTCACTTCCATGTTTGTCCAAAAATGTAAAGCATTTAGCTCTTAAAATAAAACCCTTTTAATTATAAATGTGAATCAGAAACAGTACATTCACTTGGAGTATGCACTTTTTTTGATGAAGAATATTTTTTTACAGATAGTGTCTGAGTTGTATAAATTTTTTTCAGGAGCTTCATTCCTACCATCAAAATAATTTAAGAATTTAAGGGCTGGATTCTTAAAAATACCCAAGTACAAAATTCTTTTCGATTTGATCTGTTTAATTCATTAGGGATTAAAGCTCTTACTCATTAGTAGATACAGATGAGCTTAGCAAAGCTTAGAAGAATTTTCTGTCCCAACAATCTGCCCATTTTAGATGTTTCCCTCCTTACAGGACAAGCTCAGCTGTATCACTCTGGCATATTAATGTAAACTGGCATTAATTTTGGTCTTTCCCAATGCATCAAGCTGTGATTTAAGCAGATCTGCAATTGCTTTATGATTAGCTGAGCAATCCCAGCAGCAGGGACAAAAATCTTTGAAGAAGAGTGGAGTGAAAAGCTTGGCGCCAGAATCACTGCCACAGACTTAGCATAAGCTGTCCCTTTTTGTAAGTCAAAATCTTTGATCACTCAAATAGGAACCTGGGTTCAACTGCAGTTAACAGACTATCCCTAGTATCTGTGTCTTTTTTTAAAATATCAGAATTAAGAACAGCTGAAAAAAAGAAGTTATCTGTATCTTGTTGGCAAACGCAGACTTGACCTGTACTTTTAATTCACTGCTGTTGGTTTTACAGCAGGTCATTATTTCTCATTAATTGTTAAGCTGCTGGCAGATTCCTTGACATTCTGGATGAAAGATCAATCTGGATTTAATAAAGTGACCAAGAGGAAAGGGGTCATAATTCTTTTGCCTAAAAGTCTGCCAAATTAATGGCATTGTGCGGACTGATATCATGATAGGCAGTAGCTTATTGATACAGCAGCCCATTTTTTAATCAAGGTGACACAATACAGTTATTGTCTGGCATGACTTATAATTACACCATATGCACCTGGCCAAATTTTACTGCAAATCCAACACAGTGTCCTTTCCTGATTCCTCCTGGTTATAAGTTCACAAGGTGGGCAAGGTAGGCAGGAAGGGGAGAGAGGCTTTACACAGGTGTGTTTTCATGTGTGGACACACAAGTTCTTTTGCTGGATTTACATGTACATCTAATAGGACTAACTATAATACAAGGATATTTAAGTTCAGGGGGTTCTAGCTTTCCATTCAGCATCATTCAGAACTACCAGGATATTTCACTAGCATCAGATCTGAATATACGGTTTTTGAACTTTTTTGTTTTCCAGTAACTGTGAAGTTTACTTTCCTTTCTCTCCCCCTCTCACTCTCTGACACACATGCACCATTCCCACTTCTACATTAATACAAACTTCATACTAATTACACATTTAGCTTCAGGCACACCTGATTGATTCCTTTTCATTTTCCTGGCCCATCCCCAATTGAGATGGTGCATCTTTCTGTAGGTTGGAGCACAAGAGCTCGCTTGGATGGGATCAGTACCATGTCCTGTACCTCTGCTTTGCTGAGCCTGACAGAGCAGGTACCCATTTCCAGCAGTGCTTGCTAGGAACAGCCTCTGACATGAGAGCAGAGCAAGGGGCTCAGACCCACACCTTCAGCCCTGAAATGAGACACACTGACTGGTGCATTTTAGACTGACTAAGTGCAATTAGCTTTTTCAAGCAACAATTTTTTTTGCAGGTAATTTATCTTGGAGAAATTAAAACAATCCTTATTTACTGTAAAACATGTCCCATGGCAGAAACATCAGACAGCAGACACACAGGCTGAACTGAAAAAAAATCAACTGGGACAAGGATGAAAGAAATTATGACAACTTGCTCTGTGCCAGGCTTTGGGCAGAGAAATTTGGGGCAAGGGCTGTGCTGCTTTTGCAGCTGTTAACTCTGCATAAAGCCCAACAAGAGTAAATAGAAAGGTTGATTTCAAAGAGCTGTAGGTCAAGCCTCTGCTCTCTTGCTTTAGAAGGCAATTTCAGCCACAACACCTGAAAGGGCATAAATGAGAATTCACCATCCACCTGGAGTAGGAATTGAGCTTGTAGAGACAGGATTTCAGCACAGCATAATGAATACTGAAATAACTAAGTACATGCAAGGAGGAGAAAATGGTAAACTGCAGAAAACTACTTGTGAGATAATGTGCTCCCACTGTGACTCCTCAATTTTTTCAAGTAACTGGATTCCACCAGGCTGCAGAAGTATCATCAATCACATGTTGCTAGAAGTAATTGAGAATTTCTAGAATATTTAATTCAAAAGCAAACACAGTAGAGCTATAGTTTCTAGAGGCTAATGACGTTCATGCTGGAGTATATTGACTATTTTAAGATTTGGGAACTGAAAAGGATTTTGTGGCAATGTCTTCTAAAATTGTATATTTGAAGGTAGCAGCAAGATGCATTAGGAATTATTAAGGCATGAAATTGCCTCATAAATGAGGTAACTTTTGTGAAACATAGTAATAAACTTCACAGTAAAATTACAGATAATTATTAGCACTTTGTGTTACTTTCCACAGCTTGCTGTGACACTTGTTCTGACCAAAAGAATAATGAACTTGTCTCCAGGCAGTGAAACCAAGAAAGAAGAAAATCCTGTGTTATCCTACTTTGTTGTGTTTTGGTGTACACAGAAATGAAGGACGTGGCGTTCTGGGGTACACCTGAACTGACAAAGCAAGTACCTTCTTTGGAGGAAGGCTCTCTGCCTTCTGTACCTGCAACAGGTGAGCTACTGCCCAAGCAGTCCATCTATCCCTTTTCTACCAGTCTAAAAAG
>NW_010165960.1:27396-63932 GCF_000695765.1 Mesitornis unicolor | reverse complement strand
GCTGAGTGTGGCATATACTGATTTTATCACCTGCATCCTTATTTATTGAGTAGGGCTGTCACCCCTCAACTGCTTGAAATGTGACAATTTCTCCATTAACAGGGATGGGGATTTAATGTGTTAATAGTGCACAGAGGTTTTCAGGATGAAGTCTAGGAATATCTGAGCTACTGAGACAGATGAGATTGAACTCAGTTTGCTGTCAAGAGCTAATAAGTGGATGAGATGAGAGCAAATGGCAAGTTACACATAGTTATGGCTGGAAAAGTTATTCTCTATGTACAGGTTAGAATAAAAGCTTGATTTGGTTTCATTTGGGACAGCGGAGTTTTAATGGCTGGAAGTACAGTTAAATAATGCTAATTTGGCATTAACAAGCACACAAGCACTCCACACCTGCAAAGAGCTCTTCAATAGTTAGATACAGTGAGTTCTTCTACACAATATCCTTGTCATATGCATTAGGCTCATTCTTTAGCAATGGAAATGGAGGTCTTCAGATGAGATAACTGAAATTACAGACAATTATCTTGTTTGCAGATGGCTTGCCAATAGGCCTCTGATGAGTCAATGACAAAATTCAGCTGCAAGTCTTTCAGTCTGTGACTTGGGCTCTTGTCTAGTAAAAAATCCCTTCCAGGGACTAGGAAAGGCAGAAATCAACAGACCAATCATTTTGACTGATTTGCAGAAGGCTGGAGACTTAACTACAAGTCTCCAAAGCAGCCTTCTGCAAAGAGTGCACTCATAAAGCTCCTCACTCATATGTCCAAACACACAAACAATGGTGTTTCTGTTACCTGAGCTGCCACAGAAAAGGCAAATATAGGTGTAAAACTTTGGGGAGCTGGAAGATTATCTCAACCAGTCCTATCTGTTTCACTCTTCAGAAGCAGTCAAATGGCTGCAACCAGAGGTCCCACAGCACCTAAACTTGCCTTCAGCTTCTTCTAGGTCATTTCCTCAAGGATACAAAACCCACAGGCCCACCCACCATCTTCAGCTACTTTTGTGCCATCTACCTGGGGGTTGTTGATACAAGAGGAAGCCTTACACCTCAGCTGCCCAGTGTCACCTGCAAAAGAAGGCTGTGAGGCATATCTAAAGCGTCTGTCTGGCTCAGATCCCCATGACACACTTAGACATAAGTTATTCTAGTCATAAGTGGAATCTGCATTGCCAAAACACCTGTTCTCACCAGCTTACCAATTGCCTGGATTCTCTAAATGGGGATGGAGAGGAACAGTGTCCTTCACCTGAACATAATATCCAAATTTTTCTCAAGGTCTTCATTTGATGAAGACCATAGATGAGCATCTGGCATTCTAGCAAAATAACCAGTCTCCAGGAGGGTTGGCTTGCACTCCATGTGAGCAAATCAAATACACAAGGCTAATCATTATCCCATTTTTCAAGGAAAAAAAACAGTTACACATACCTAATGGCTATACCTAATTTTGAGTAAAAATTAGAGAACACAAATTTTGCTAACTAAAGCTCAGAAAGGTCAAAGACCTGACTTATAACAAGCGCATCAGGGAACGCAAAATGCTGGTTCATTCAAGACAGATTGACATACCTAAAAATAATCCAGCAGAGGATATTTCTGGGATCCTCAATACTTCAACAAAAGTTAGGTCCTATTCTTCTTACCAGCCTTGGTAGCCAGTGACTAAGTTGGACTGAGGTATGAGAACAGAGAGAAATTTGCCAGCCACTTACAAAAAATCCTTGTGAGTTATAACATCAAGAATAAACAGTTACCTGTTGCAGGTTTGTTATGGACTTCCAGGTTTTGTCAAGGTTTAGAGCTGTGCTGGCCACTAAACGAATGACAAATAATCTCTTATAACCACTCTTCCCCAAGAAGGGGAAGAGAAAGAGAATAAGGGAGAGAGACTTGTGGGTCGAAAAAGAAAACTAGAACAGGTTTAATGAAACAATAACAATAATATGAAAAGATAATAATGTAAATAGGAAAACAACAAAATTAATACAAATACATACAAAACCAGTATCAAATCCTCCCTTCAGTGATGATTACCTCACCAAAGGCGTTGCAGAGCACTGGAAAAGCCCCGGACTGGACTCGGCAGCAGATGGGAACTGAATTCAAGAACTGGATTCAGGAACACATGGATCGGGATGGAAGGCAAATGAACTGGCAGAGTCCTCCTCCGTCATCAGTCATGACAGAAGAAGAGCTTGACCCTCATGATCCCTCAGCTTTATACTGGATATGAAATACATGGGATGGAATACCTTGTTCATCAGTTTTGGGACATCTGTCCTGTCTGCTCCTCCCCACAGGTGCGACACCTCACTTACATCATCTCAATATGGCACCCATGATGTGGCAGTGGCCTTGGTCTCCATACATGGAAGTATAAGCAAGAGGCATATTTACATATCATTTCTAATAGTAACTATAAACACTAACAGTTGCAGAAACAGAAAAAGTCTGGAAAGAAGCAGAAACAGACTGAAAAAGTATGCTGTTAGTTTCAAAGACTACAGACACTTAGAAGAGACTTAGCTGAAAAGTAAAATCACTGAACAGAAAATTACTACCGTTTAGCTCAAACTGGGACAATACCTAATTTTTTGATTTAAAGCTGGCTTCCTTCAGCCTGATACATTTCCCATTGTTTTGCCCAGTTCTCCCATTTTCCCTCTGAATTTTCTTCTCCAAGAAGATTCTCCAAGGATTCATACTGGGTTCAGTAAGAAGTATAGCCAACTCACCACTTAAAAATTCCTCTGGGCATATACTAAATATGATACCTACTGTAAATCTCAGCACAGGTCCAGATCTTCTCAGTTCCTTGGTAGTAGCAAAGCCCTCATTCTCTACTACGACTCTAGCAGCTTAAAAAAAAAATTATATATATATGGCCGTTTCTTGTCCATCTGAGCAGACACATCTGCCAGAATAGAAGCAGAAGACAATGACTCACCTCTTCCTCTCAAGACCTCTTTGCATGCTGTGTGTGGTTTATGCCTCCTCTCCTTGACATCTTTCCCTCAAGCCAACCCACTTCCATAAGCGCCACACAATAGCTGGTTGTTATCACGCAGAGCGCTGATGGAGAGCCATAGGAACAGCATAGACACAGTCCATAAGTGAGAGAGCTGATACGAAGTGAAAGTGTCGTCAGGGGTGGGGAAATCAAATTTTCCATACAGTCAACACGTTTTGCTCTAAACACTTATTTCTCAACTTCCCCCAATTCCAGAACACAACTTGTGGACTCCACATGCCTGGATGGATCAAAGAGCATGTCCACATCATAATCAAAGTGCCTACACTACCACATACTTGATTGTTAGGGTTTTGGTTTTAGGTACATATCACCAAGTCTTAGTTTGGCTGACTGAAAAGAGTATATTTGAGTTCTGCATGCAAAGCTGACACCTTTCACTTGTACACATCCAAAAAAAGGAAGCGAGACTGTACTACAAATAGTGAAAGGAAATGGTTTTATCACACACACGCTCTTTTGGCCACTGCCTTCACATTTCCCACAGGGTGGGAGCACACTGCACAGCAGTAAACTACAGAGAAGAAATTGAGCAGTGAGTCAGGCTAAGTAACTCGTAAGGTAATACTGTCTGGATCAAGGACCGGATCGAGACTGTAGTTTATCACCAAAGGCTCTAGCTGAGTTCTTGCACATAATTACATTGCTGAGTTTCTAACATGCGTCATTCCTCATCCTTAGTCTTACGACTTTTCAGCAGAACACAACAGCGGCTCCCAGAATGCGTGTCATTTGGATGATGCACAGATCTTCCCTAGGATAAAATAATCAGGTTTTTAAAATCAAAGAAGTGCATTCACAGCTTCTTGAAATCATGTTAGGAAATATCATTTTCAAATGTGATGCAAACATGGAAATTCATAAAGGTAACAACATTCTACTTCATTTCTGTGAAATGCCAGATACTTGTCTCTTGACATTTTCTCCAATCATTCTTCTATTTGGCCATTGCATATGAGTTACACAAGATTAACAGCTCCCCTTTGTTTTTAATTCCTTACTGGAGGCAGCTACAAAATCTTGAGGGGGTCAGAATGTGCAACTGCACACCACTACTGCTAATTTTAGGATTTATTCTTGTGCCCTGGTAGCTCAGGCTGCAGTCACTTTGGCAAGCAGTTGAAAACCAGCTCTGAATGCCATCAGGAGCTCTGCTGTCTTGTAAACACTGTTTTCCTAACGTTGCACAGCTCTCTGTGAGGAACAAGTAAATCCACTACCAGAGAGGAAATTCAGATATTACTTCTTTTTCTTCAAGGGCAGATAAACACTGCACCACAATCATGGACAGAGATTAGGTCAGACCATGACTTTTCCCACATCAAGAGTAAGAGGTCTCATAGCACACAAGTCAGAAGCACAACTCCACAGTACAGCTGCACACGGGGCAAGTAACCAGCTTTTCACAGGGATTCAGTACAGCCGAGAAGGAGGTAGTTTCCTCAACTTCCCATCCATACACAGCTAGACAAGATAACGGATATGAGCAAGTAGTGGCTGAGATCTCACACAACCCTTCCAAGGGATCACGCTCATGGTATGTATCTCCTTAGTGTCATTTACATATCAGTCACTCCTGGCTTACATCCCCTTGGGTCAAGATGCCTTGATCCCTTGACAAACTTTGATCCCTCAGCAAACTTTGATCCTTTCATATCACTGGGAGAGGTGTGCAAGCTCTCCTGCAAGCTTGCATGCAGATGGGGGGAGGGCTCTATGGTTTTATCCAAATTTCCTGACATCTAGACTTTCTGAAAGCTCCCCGTCCAGGAACGATAAAGCTAAGTGAGATTCTCAACTTCCATATTTTTTTAATAGTGTAAATTTGTGATTACAAAGAAAAGCTAAAAATCTGTCAAGAGTGCCACCTGACAACTCATAACAGATGGCAAAGAGAAAGAAGTCACTGTTTTTAATCTCATTACTTTGGAAGGTCTGACTCACAGCTGCTAAGTACAAAAGTTGGCAGAGGGGACACAATACATCTTAATGATGCCTCAAAGAAGTTGTATGTCCTGCCCCCAAACTTTGATGTAGCTAAAAATTAATGAATATTGCAGAGTGTCTTGGCAGAAACAACTCCTTCAAGTCACAAAGTTCAACTAAGCCAGAAACTGGACTCTGTCTGCAGCAGCCCAAAGATAGCATTGCCTCGGCACTCGCTGGAAACGAACAACAGATGATGGCTTTCAAAAGCAAACCCACTTGACTGCTTTCATATTTTCTGACTCTGATATTGTGAAAAATAAATCACTGAAGCTGATGAAAACCGATCAATTGGCAAGGCCAAGCCCTATGAGGTAATTAGTCCTAGATATTATTGCAACTGCTTGTATGGTTCCCCAGCACTCCCTGGCCTTCAGCAATCGGGTAGTAACAAGTTGCATAAAAATGTATTTAGAAAACTCATTATCAACAGTCCAAGTTAATTGTGGCATTAGTACAGCTCAATGTTAAGCTTCTAATTAAAAGATGCCAAATCTAACTAGGTCCTTGAAATATCTTTAAATAATATGCATAAGTTTGAGATACATATTTAGAGGAATATTGTTTTGGTTTTGTTGCTCTACGGTTTTTATACAAACTGCTGCGTTTAAGGCCATTTAAATGGTAACGGCTTGTTTTAGTAACACCAGAACAGACATTAGAAAACACCTTTATCAGAGATGGAAAGGGTTTTTTGCATATTTAGGAAAAAAGGTTATTAAAACCTATTAAACCACAGTTCTAGTATAAAATAATTCTAAAGGGATTCAGCTACAAGATGCACTTGCACTCAGTTTGAGGGAAAAAGAAAAGGAAATACATAGTGTGTCCCAGCTCATTTAACTTTTAAAGAGGACACTAGACTAGCACAAAAGACTGAGTCAGTATATTAACAGTTTATGTGCAGAAAAAGAGTGCAGTTTCAGTTGAGCCAGCATAAGTTGCAAGTCAGCCAGAAGTCACTTTAAAGTTTTGATTGAAATTAATAAAGTCAAGTATTTGTAAAACAATTACCTTAGCATGTAGATGTCTGGAAATATTCAATCTTCCAGTTAAATTCAGAAGAAACTTACATACCTTCCACAAAACCAGTGAGGAACCAGTGAGGTGATATCATATCCCTTTACAGGCAAGTAGTTAGCTAGTCTCCTAAAAGGTTTAAAAGAAAAGCCAAAATTCACAGAAACCTAAAAAAAAAAAATAAGGTAATGAACTGAAGAGACACAGAGCTGCCTTGGGAACCAGACAGCTAAAGAGTCCTTGACAGATGTTTGTTGACAGAGATGTATGTGTTCCTCCCTCCTCTCATCCAAACAGGGGAAAGGCCAAAGGCTGTTGAATCTTGTGCAGTGAAGCTCTGCAGAGAATGGCTTTGGTCAGAAATGCATGTGTGAGCGACAGGTCAGCATGAGAAGCCTGGAGAGATGGCCTGCATCAGAAGAAACTTCCAGCACGGCTGAACAAGCGCAGCAGGAGGTGACTGCAGTGGCTTTCAGAGTGAGCCTTGGGGAGCGACCGGCTCTCATGAGCATTGGGGATGTGAGCGAGGACACTGCCTTGGGCTACTGACTGACTCCTCTGGCGTTCAAGGAAGTGGGATTTGGATGCAATCCTGTTTATTTACAAGAATGTACCAAAATACCTGATTCCATTGCATTTGGGTTTTTTTCTCCTAGCTGGACTAGTTGAAGGGCACAGCCTCTACAGCGTGGCCAGGCTCACCTCTTGCAGAGGTGCCTCCTGCACCAGCAGGTTTCAACACATTGCTGTCAGCTGTTGACGTCTGTGTAAACAGAGACCTGATGGATGGAGGAAATGAAGTTCACAGCCTTTATGTTTAGCTGTCAAATGGTCTGGAGGAGATCAAGCACCCTAAAACCCTTCTAGGTTCACCTGGGTGATGTGAAATGTCAACGCTGTGCTGTGAACATCTGACTCACAGGCCACCAGAAATGAAGTAAGGAGTGGCAAACATGAGCTGGCAAGAAAACGTTCACTAGAGGTTGGTGGATTTCCCACAGAATAATAGGCAGCAAAGGTATTTCCACTTAGCCTGAGACACATCCCACGGTCATCTGATGGAATTATCTTCCAAGACTATAAAACTCATAAAGAAGCTTCCATCCTGCCCAATTTGATACTTGGTTTCCTTGCTATGCAAGGTTAATCCCCAGATCTGTTTATTCCTAGCTTTCCTGCAGGGTTTCTTTCTGTCCTAAAGACATTTCTTCTCCCTTCACAGACATCTCTCAGACATCCTGTATCTGTTGTGGTACCCTGAGGATCAGCTGTCACCAAAGTCTGCACAGATGCTCAGGACCTAACCTGCATGGTTAGGAAATGGCTTCAGACAGGGGAACAAGCAGGGCTTGTGGACCCAAGCAATTATGTATGAGAACTCAGGAACATTAGCACAGTTTAAAATAGAAAATTTGAAACTAATGGTAGAAAGTACATCTTCACAATTAGAGGTGAGAAGGGGAACAGACAGAAGAGGTTAAGACCATTTTTGTGGAGACAAGTTACGAAGTATACTCTGTGCTGCATATCACTATACTTTCCTCTGATGCACTTAGCTGTGCATCATAACTAGAGTTGGTGAACTACCAATGTGATCCAATATGTTGCTCTCCTCTATTTTCCAGTCTTGATATGATACTGAAAAACTAGCTCAGCTGCATATCAGCCATAAGCAATAGGAAGAAGATATGTGTGAAACACCTTTTAATGAAGAAATAAAAAAGAAATGAAAAGCCATTTAGAGAGAACTCATATGCACATAAATCACACAACACTGTAAGGGAAGGGAAACAATTTCTCAGTTGCCTCTTCAGGATCTCTTCACAGATTAGTGGAGAGGCTGCTTGAAGAGTCCCATCCCTTTCTCATGCTCCACGGGAACGCAAATAACCCCTCTGGAGGGACCGCATGAAAGGCAGATACACGCACTGGAAACAACATACGGGTAATTGATCTCTGTGCATCATTACAAAGACAGTATGAGTCAATGCAACTAGCAATACAACTGTATCGCAACCTGGCAGCTAGACAGATGGGCTCCTAGTGAGAAAATTAGAAGCAGCTGGAGTTGTCTCCCTGCAGCATATTAATCCCCAAGCTGTATTTTGTCACGGTACAAAGGTAGACTGATTGGCAGTGCCCAGTGTTCAACTCTGGATCCTGGAGCATCCCAACACCAGTCAGCAGCCTCCTGTTTTCTAGGACACTCAGGAGACTCTCATCTTCCCCATATACAGCACCTTCCTGTGGGTTTCCAATGGCCAAGAACTCAAAATGCAAGATATTGCATAAAATTACTTCAACTTGTCAAGACAGAGCCAGAGCAAGAATGGGGCAGGAGGGGAGCCTGCGCTATGTACGTGCACACACACACACATGCAAGGTGGTGAAGGGGAAGAAAGGCACTAATCACCTGCAAGTCAAGTTGGGGGTGAGGTAGCACAAGGTATGGGAACACCTTGGTGCTTGGCTAGGGTACAAGACTTCCAGAAGTCTGGAAAGGAGCTGCGAGATTCGGCTCACATAAAACAAGCAGGGTATGCAGTGGGACAAAAGGAGGACTTACAGACACCACTGAAAAAGCTCATTGAGGCCTCAAAATTTCACATGTATGCATTTAGCAATGAAATGCTAAAAAGAGCTGATGACCTTCAGCAGTACCTCCTGACAAGATTAATAAAGATGTATTTATTTCCCTAATGAGAAGAGATATTTCCAGAACTAAAAAAGTAACTTTAAAAAGCCCCTAGACTTCAATTTACTTAGTAACCAATTTTTTTAGTAGGGTTTCACTTCTGCTTTCCTGGAGAGGGCAGACTGCTCAGTAATGAGAGAGAGGAAAACTGGCCTGAGAAATATTTCTGTTCTGTGAGCTGCAGTCCCTTCTTGAAGTAAGGTGGTTTTTCATTCTGGTGAACAACCACATTAGCATTTCACGTCTCTGCATGAGCATCCACAGGACAGTTTTATCAGTGCTATTAATTTATTGCATTTATCGACAGAGGAGGCTCATGTTCACACTCAGAGAGATGAGGCCGTGACTGCTGTAACAGGAATTCCCTGACTCCATTTTCACCAGATCACTTACGGCTTTGGTTTTTCTGATTGAACGTCACAACATTCAGCCACCTCAGTCATGAGGTCTTCTTCCTTCCAACAGCTGGACACAGAGCCTCTACAAAAGGGCTGAAACACCTTCCCTCCATCTGCAGAACGGACTCGTGTCTTCTACGGTGAACATTGCTGGCAACCCTCTAGATGGTGGGGTCATGGGCTTGGACCCACAACTTGCCACGTGCTGTCTGTTCATGGTATGCAGCAGTTTCAGCCCTGGTCAGCCATGCCTCAGGATGTATTTTTCTCACTTGAGATGTAAGTAAGGCTTAAAATGCCACTAAATAGAAATGCAGTTTTTATAACTAGAACAGTGTACAGATTATTAAAATCTGAAACTGAAAATGCACACATTTTCGTAAACATGGGGACGCATGCTAGACAGATTCATCAACTAACAAAATCCAGAAATTATACTAAAATGTAAGTGCTTGTCATTATTTTTATATTGATGCCACCTTTTAACACAGAGCACCAAAGCTCTTTAAGCACATTAATGACTTAAGCTTCAGAACACTCCTGAGATTCAAGCAATAATTAGCCAGAATAGGTAAAACAGAATCTACAGAAAAAATTAAATGCTCATTTGTTGTTGACACCTCTGAATGGTATCCAATTATAAAGAATAATTAGTATTAATGGTAACATCATAACTGTTTAACTGCATGCTCTCACCCCTGGGATTTTTTCAAAATGAAACCTTTCAGGTATTTCCCTTTCTATGAACATTTCCCCCTGATCTAGGGGGAAAATCCGTTTTGGTTTCTGATGCTCTTTCTATCTTCCTTTGTGATGACTCTCTTGGTACACATGGGCAGTGAACATCCATGTTGCAGGTAGCCTCCTGATTTCTGTTTTTCTAGTTTTGTGCTCTGATGCCTTCCTTTCTAATTTAAGTATTTCTTAGGATTCTAAAATCATAGATAGAAACTGCCTGTTTCTAATTTAGCTTTAATTACTTCTCATTCAGCCTGTGCCTTTAAGTAGATCAGCCTGCTCTCTGGGACATTAAAGTCTTTAAAGTTTCTCCTACAGAATCAATGACCATCTTCTATAGCTGCATGGGCTTTTGTTTTTCCACCAGGCTGAGTGGGTTTTTACATTTCACACCTCTTGGTCTTGGTTTAGAGGTGTAATAGAAAGCAAGTTCTCTTTAACGATAGTGCTGAGAAAGAATAAGAGAATACAGCTTTATTTGTGAATAAAACCTAAGGATATAGAAAGATCTCTGAAATATGAAGCTGCCACTTATTTTAAAAAGCTGCACAATCTATGATTAATACTAACCAGGACTCAAGGATATCACAGCCACTGGAGAGCTAATGTTTTACTATTCAAATTGGAGATGCAAGTTGAGAGTACTCAGACATTAGCTGTAGGGTTCAGACACAGCACATGTCCTAGTTCCTACCCAAGTTTTCATGAAATCAAACTTCCTGTTATTAGGCCTCTGTAAGGCATAAACTTGGCTTTTTCTCCATAAGACATTAATAGCATTTAGCTTTTTGACAAACAGTTCAAAGTTTCAGTTATGGTTGATGTTACCTACACAACCTGTGTGCATGCTGAGTATCTGATTTTGCTGCAGATCAAGTGTAAATCCACTAAACCACCTGGCCCACGGGCAAGACAGGTACTTAGTATTTCAAGCCACCAGAAGGGAACTTCGACCACAGTCCCCCTCAGCCTGGGACTGGACCACAGTCTCCATCTAAAGATACACTTGTGTAAATACTGACTAACTGGTATCTGCATAAGCCTGCATTGATCATTCTAAAAACCAGCATTATTCTATACTCTGTGGCCTGCTGATTCATGATGAGAGAAATAAGCTATGCAACAAAAACCTGAACAATGTCATATCTAAAAATAGCCAGCAGTTCAGACCAGTGCAGTAACAGCACCGTAATATTGGTAGTAATTACAGGCCAACAATTGCAGACCTTAGAGCTAAGAGCAGATTTCTGAAACAAGCCAGAACGAGATGTACTCATAAAGACAAAACACTGCGGGATGCTATCATGAAGATGGCTCATCAGATCAGCCTCATACTCAGATGCATGGAGAACATTTTAAATCATTAGTAAAGCTGCAGCATCTCATTATTTTTAATAGCTCTTGAAATGAACACCGGTGCCAAAGTACCTACAAATACTCCTACTCAGTAACCTCCAGGGTTCAACACCGGGCTCCGCCGACGCTTGACCTTCATTTACAGGATCAGGCAGGCTAAAACAAACACACAATTAATAACTCGCAGTACACCTTCTTCTTCAGCTTCACCTGCCACACCTGGGATCAGCGTCTCAGAGCTGCTCATTAACCACTGCCAGGGCTTCGGCAAGTGCACGTTAGCATGGCCCCTGTGATGGCAACAAAGCTCCACCGCCATCCGCGGCTTCAAGATATGGACACAAGACATGGCACACACAAAGGTCTAAAAGTGCCCATTAGCACTCTTTGCACAGGAGATGAGAGGAAGAGAGCTGGGAGTATCACGGGCAGGCAGAGACCCTGCAAGGGAGAAGTGGGAATGAAAAGGGAGGTTAAAGTAGACAAAGGGAAATCAAAGATGGGAGAAAATGGCAAAGTGTGACGAGGAAACGAGGGTGCTCCTGAAATGCAAGAGAGCCATAAGCCCTCTCAGAGGAGAAGGGAAACCAAAGGCTACGTAAGAAGGAAGCAAGAAATCATTTCTTGAAACAAAGAAGCTTCTACAGTGCTTGGCTGCTCTCCTGCCTTGCTAATTGAGACACAGCGCAGGACACACCAGCTAGCCATGCTAACCAACTTTGCTGAAGCTACTGGAAACACACTTCTCACTTCTATCCTTGCTCTCGGGAACAGTAAGATGAAGCCTATGTTGGAAAGCCACACGTTTATGCCTAGGTGAGCAGGACCTGCCATGCCCTGCCATGCTTCCCAGGACTGCAAAACATGTCCTTGACTTCTGCTTGGCCTTGAGGGAACTTGTTCAGAGCATACCACAAACAGCAGTACTTTTGAGAGACACTGAAGGATATAGAAAAAAAGGACAATGACTAAATAAAACAATAGCACCGTTCACCTGAATGAAGAAAATACCATTTGCCGTTGTTATCCATCTAACTTTCCAACTGTGGTCTTCCTATTTTATAATGTCACTTCCCAATCTCTGTACCATGCATTTCTGCAAGGGCATTACTGTGGGATCACAAGACTTCTCAAACTTTTCTAAAGTTATATTAAATGCATTAAAAAATTACAGGGTATAATTTTACAGGAGGGAAAATGAGGCGCAGAAATATCAGTGCCATAATATCCACCAATTTAGGTTTCATTTGGCACAGAACTTTGCAATTTCATAGCAGTTATTACATTCAAAGTGCATCTCTAACTGATAACGGTTTCCAGTTGGACTGCTCAGTTCTTCTGCACAAATTTTTGAAGGGGACAAAAAGTTCTCAGAGGAGCAGGAGTGAAGCCTGGCTTCCAGAACTCTTGTGTCCTAGAGCTGGGAAGCCTTGGTGCTTGTGAGCTCTGACTTAAGCTCTTCCTAGAATTTTCCCGCTTAAGCTTTTCCCAGAACTAAGACTTCCACCTGTCTGTCTTCTGGGCCCAACCTTGGGAATCTAGAGCTAACTGCCTGCACAAAAAAAAAGAGAAATGTCCTTGTCCTCCCCCTTCCAGGCTAGGCACACCAGTATGCCATACTGCATCCCACACATCTCTTGGGAGAGAGAAACCTTGTGCCTACCTGCCCCCAGAGGAACAGAAACCCGTCAGCACTACCTGAGGACTTCCTTAACCCATAGCCCAGCAACAGGTGAAGGACATCTGTGTTTCTGGATTTGTGTTTTGGAGAAGAGGGGAGTCTGAAGGCAAATCTGGGAGCCAAGTCCCTTCCCCAAGCCCGTGAGACAGGAGGCAAATCAGTCACAGCCACATGCCACAACCTTCACTCCCTACAAAAGCAAAATCCTTTATTGGAGTGCATTACAAAAATCTTTTTCCTCACAAGAGAGCAGGTCCTTGTGGGCTGCCAGCCTACCTGCAAAGATCAGCAAACAGACATGACTGAACTTTTTTCCTTAATCATGCCCTCAAAATGCATGAGGCCGCCTTTCCCCCTCAAATTCTAGACAAAGAATTCAGCCCAAGTCAGATATTCAGCATTATCGAAGATTTGAAAGGCTGCAAAGATATTACCACAGGAATGCAAGCCTTCCAACGTGCTATTCCAGCTCTCATAATTATTATGTCATAATAAATCCCACAGTGCTGCTAGAGGACCCAGTTCTTGGATCAGTCACCAGACGAAGATATCAACTGCCAGTAGGAAAAATAACAATGCCAAAGTTCAAGGGTTTTAGCTCTCTTAGAGAAAATGTGAAATGGGATCTCAGTACATCCAAAGCCTCAGGAATCTTAAGATAAACGAAGAAAGCAGGTTTTTTGGTTAGTTTCAGTTTTTAAACACAATTCTGCTATTTGCCCCAAAATATCACTTCTGCAGAATCTAACCATACTGGCACTTTCCAAAAAAAAAGAGAAAAGATTACAATAAGACCAAGTCATAAATATTAAAAAGCAGCTAAATAATGAATAAGTGCTAATTTTACCTCCCTTCCTGTGCCCACTAAAATCTGAAATATGTTATATTTAATAGGCTTTTTTCCATTACAAGAGTTTAAAACAGCACATTTCAATTCTGCTCATGGAAAATTTTTGTCCCATCACTGAGCACAAAGGCATACATTGAAAACAAAACCAGAAGCTACCAAGGAAAGTCAAATTTCAAGTAAAGAAATCTTTGGTTACAAAGTAGCTTATTTGCATATTGTATGTGGGGTCAGAGTCATTTTCCTTTTGAGCAATGTCCTGCAAACATTCTTGCAGATGTGTGACTTTATTTGCATGAATTTCATGTGGTAATTCTCGCAAGCAGAAGTCACTTCCATGGTGAGACAGATGTGAAATCTGTTTCTTGGACAGCGCAGAACACAGCATCTGCATTTAATAAGCATGATTAAAAAGAAATGGCTACATCATTACTTTTGGCACTGAAAGTAGTCTGGAAGTGTTCCCTCCAAGTGGAGTGAAGATCCCTTCTGCTTCATCACCAAACACTGACCTGGGCATCAGGAGACTGGAATTCTATTTCTAGATAAGAAATGAACTTTCTTCCTAATCTTAGGTTAGTCCTTCTAGAAAATCTGGCTTTCTGCTCTTTCAATGTGTTTCCTCCCTAAACAAAAGGCAGAATTCACAGGTTCTGAAGCACTCACATACATAAAACAAAGCCTCTAGAAAACATAACATATTCACTGTCCATTAGATCAGCCTTTATTTCATTCCTAAGAGAGAGGATAAGAAATGGGATGTCATTTAAAAAAAAAGGGAATGCTCAACCTATCCTGATTTGACACTTTCAAAAATCAAAAACAACTCTACATTTCAAAATTTGAGCTAGCTTGTGCTATGAGATTAGAAAAACAGATGAAGAGGTCAAAACAGAACAACTTTCTGATCTGAACTCTTCCCTTCCTTCCATGACAACTGCCTCTGGTTTCCTCCTAGGCTGAAGTTAGGGCTACAAATATAAGGGTGATGTTGCTGAAATGACAGGAAGAAAACAAAGGACATGTTTGGTTTTTTTCTTGTATGCCAGAACCAGTATTGGAAGAGTGTGGGATCTTGGGCCATACCCTGCCTGCACATCGCTTCCAGAACTGTCTGCAGAAATCATCTCCCAGGCACAGGAAGGGACTCACAGCTGGCAGAGTAAGAAAATGGGATTTACAGAATGCAAATACTGTATGGCACAATTTCCTCTCATTTCATTCTACTTCATATCTTATATGTGGAAAAAAAAATCCCATGCTATCTAGTTTATTGGAAGGGACTCAGGTTACAGTAATAGCAGCATTCACTCACTTCAATTAATAAATGCAAAGAGATACCAATCTGTGACCAGGATGGAAGATAAAAACTGAATTGAAAAACATCATGGAGAGAAGTCAAAGCCTGTCAAAGAAGGATTTATTCATAAAGTAGGAAAGCAATTTCCAAGCTGTTCAAAATCTTCTGTGCAACAAGAAATTAATATAGTGAGATCCACATAAAAGCCCAGCAACGCAGTCAGAATCGCTGCCCCTTTTATTTGTGAAATTGATTCATGACGGAAATTCTTAAGAAGTGCATCACAGGAGGGTTTGACAGGTCTTTCACCTCCACGAGAGGACATTGGTATGGACTAAGTATAATTTTGCAGAGGTGAAGCAAAAACATTTTTTGTCAGTAAAGTGCAGAAATGTTCCAAATTCCCTGAAAGAACATTTGTGGGAGGAAGAGGGCAAAGTGGTGGGAAACTAGTGGAAATTAGTATTTCCATGGTTCTTTGGAAACTGGGAGAAAACCAACTTGTCCCAGGCATCACCAGAAGCATGTGGCAAAACCAGGAAGGGAATTTCCATTTTCAGACTAGCATCACACCTCTGTTTAACTCTAAAACTACCTTGCCTCTCAGTACTCCAGAGCATGCCCCTGGCACAAGAGAGGTGGTCTCCAGGTCTGCCCTAACAGGCTGCTGGGAGGGCAGCTGTGTGGCTGTGAGGGCTGGCAAGTCAAAGCCAAGCTGTGACAATCGCCATGCCACCCCCTGCTTTGCCTCATGCCTCTCCTGCCACTCAGATACACAGGCTATGACCAAGCATAGGAAATCCCTCACAATCTATTTCACTTGCCTGGAGCACTGGGGAGAATCCTAAAACAGACCATTAAGCACTGAAGTCCAATTTATTTGTCTTATTTCTTTTTTTATTTAGTATGATGATTAATGACTTCAAGTCTCCCATCTCAGTACAGAGACGCAAAAAAGCCTGGTACAGTCTCCTTAATGGGAATGCAGAGCTGAACAACATGTTTGTCAATTAGCAAATCCCCCGCTAAAGGGTCTGACTCTTAAAGTAATGAAACTATTACTGTCAGATATTATTATTTATTAGTTATAACACAGTGGCACTTTCAGTCTAGGGCAAGACACCACTGTGCCTGGCACAATACAAGCATTGAACAGAATACAAAATCCAAGTGGTTTTGTTTGCAGAGCCATGGCCTTATGTCTGATTCTACGGATGCTCTTTAAAACAGGCAAGCAATAAGATACTTGTATTAAAATTAGCACCAGTAACAGTAGCAGTTATTCATATTATCAGGAGGAACACAGGTCAGTTGGTTTGGGAGTACCATCCCTCCTTCCCCTATCAGTGCTGTAAGGAACCCAGGGAAGGAGACCATCATCGTGGGGATCCAGGAGGAGAGCATCACAGCTAGTGCACAGGCTTTTGCTCCTGCCAGATAGTGCTGGAAGAGTAAAGCAGGACTTGTCCCTTCTCCTACCTCCAAGGCAACTCCCTTTCTAAAAGGCAAGGGCAGCCCTTGACTGGCACTAATCTGAGAGAGGAAAGCAGACAACACTTAGAAACAAACTCCAAGGACAGACAACAGCCCTGTGTCCTCAAAGACCCGCTCAGGTCTTCCAAGTGAGATGTTTTACAGTCAGCATGGGATGTAACCAAGAGTGAGGGCTTCAATGGAGAGAGGGAGTGTGGACGATGAGCCCTGGGAAAGAAGGCTCTACCAAAAGGTGGGATGCTCTCCTTAGGCAGCTGATGGAGGCTTCATTGCTGAAACTATATAAAAAAGAAAGTAACTAAACCACTTTAACTTGTGTCCCATGAATAATACAATCATACTGCAATATCCCAGTTTGGAAAAAAAAAAAAGAGTGATTTTTTTCTCAAAGCATGTATGTTGTTATTTTCCCTCTCAAGTAAATGAGCATAACTTTCAGCGCAACTGTGCATGAAAGTAAGGGTGTGAGGCAGAGGTCTGTTTTCCAAGGTTATGAAATCCAACTCAGACCACAACACAGAAATACACCTATAAAAGCAATAGTCATACAAGTGAGAAAAAACAGAAAATAAATCACTTGGTGTTTTGAAGTAAAAGAACCAATCAAATTTCTTCAAGTTTTTGGGTACCTTCATGGGCTACCATGGAGGAAAAAAATCCAAACAAAAACACAAACCCCCAAAACCCAAGAAGACTCTAGAAATAGGAGCAATGACAGAAATGAAACATGACAGATGCTATGACAGTGTTCAGACCGGTAAATTTTAAGTGCATAGAGTTACCACAACTTTCTGGAAATTTTGTTATCTAGAAGACACAAAAGGATCAAAGGACCATGAGGATGGATGGTCTGAAAGGATCAGAAGTGACCCTATTTTTTTCTATTCGCCCCACTTATGAAAACTACAGAGATGAAGTTTTGCCAGTGACATGGAATGCAAAATCTCTATTATTAACAACATTAACTAAACTCTACCCCTCTTGAAGGTGGATGCCATTCTTTCTTCTGTATTTCTCCACTTACAAACTTCTCTTTTTCTGTCTCCTGTTTAGTAAGCACCAGAATTAGTTGGCCAAGTCATCTCAACTACATGCAACACTGTCTGAAGCCTGCAACCAGAAAGCAGGAGGAAAGCAGCGCTTCTACAGCTCAGGACTGGTGTAAATAAGCAAGGTTCAAGTGGCTGACACTTTGTGTTATGTTTTTAATTTTCCAGAAGAGGGCTACACATGCAAATGGGTGTCAGAGGTAGAAACTTCATAATTTCAGTGATCTCCCTTATCTACGTTGTTCATGTCCTAACAGAAAAAAAGAGCTAAAGCTTTGACAGTAGTGCCAGATCATCTCATCCAGTTCTCGATCTGGGAAACAGACACCACCAGGTAGGACACAGTCACATACAGGCTTGTCCCTACACACACTCCAGGCAGCCAACACTGAAAGCAGTAAGAAAAGCTGCTGCTTAAGAAAAGCCCTGCTTAAGCCTTTACATTTATCTGCTAGTGGATTCCTTTCTTTTTCTTGTGTATTTTCTTACAAGGCTAAAAACACTTTAGCAATTAAAGCTATTAATAATGGAGATAACTGTGTTACAGGATCTGGTATCAAGTTAACTGTTTAAAGAAGTAACAAGGGCCTGGTTAACACTGCATCCCCCGTTGAACTCAAAATAGCACCTAATTAACACAACAGGGGCGCAAAATAAGGGTCTGCATTAAACACAGTGCTGATGCAGTCTATCAGCTTTTCTGATAAACAACTGCTCCACTTTTTGCTGTTTCCCGGTTCACAGAAACACAGACATTTTAGGCCAGAAAAGACCACAACACACAGCGCTGATCTGCCCCACACGGGACACAGAAGTCACCCAGGAATTCCCACAGTGAAGAGATGACTTCTTCTGAGCCCCGTGAGCAAACACTGACCTCAGGAGTTTGTAGATTAAATAAATCCCAGACCTGGTTATAATTTGCACTAAGGCTGGTCTACATCCATTCAAGGCTTTTTTGGCCTGCTAGGATAGATTGGATATGCAAGAATAAAGTCCTGTCCCTCTTGGGAAGGCATCTCACACTTTGTGTCTCAACCTCTTACTCTTCAAGTATGCTCTGAGGAGCATAAGCAGTAGGAGAAGGTGAAACTCCCAGTATTCTGCTATTTGTGACTTCGATAATTACGTGAATCTCAACGTTGAGCAGTAGAAAGCTACAGAATAACCCCGCACACCTCTAGTGCCAGGAGTGGGATCAATGGATGCACAGTTTTACGGACAAGACTCTAAAGCCAGAGGGGAGCTGCTGCCTTTCAGATGGAGTGACTGACAAAAACTGAACCAGACGTAAATGCTACAGTCTCCTTCAAGAGGAACCATGTTAGGTCAGAGGAAGCCAAGAGCAACTGCTCACTGATATTTGAAATGATAATGCTATTACAATGCATTACTTTTAAGAAGTTCAAAATTCAAGCACAAGTCAGGCTAGTTTCTCTCCAAGGATTTTAACAGCCTCCCTTTACCTACATGTTTTTAACATATATCTTGCATTGCCAATTATAAAGGTTAATTAATCCTTTCTGTGGATTTGATATAATATTTCTTAAATCTCCTCCTACTAAGAAAACTAATGGATGGCATAAGACCTGAGACCTTGCAGTACTCCTTCTGGCAAGGCAGATGTGGGAAAGCCCTAGCACGCATCATCCACACTGCTGGATAAGGACTCCCTGCCACAGGTGCCATGCACTGCCTCGAGAGCTGCATTCAAACAAATAAAAGTGTTGGAATAAATGCAAAATACCACCACAGTATGCTCAACAAACACATCAGTCATTAAATACATTCAGTTTATCAAAGAGGATAGATGAACCAACAAAAATTAGTTTTTTCTAGGAGCTTTGGGCCTTTCTACCTGCGGTGCTCCTAATGGAGGTGCATTGCTTCCAAATACAGCACTGCACCACACTGCACAGACAGTGCCCAGCTGTAAGGACACTACACCACATCCATACAGTCCCAGACTGCCAGGACTACATCTACTATTTTGAAAGTATATTTACACACATTAATTACAGCAACATCTAACCAGGAGGAAATGTTCCCTGGGGCTCTCACCATGCAGCAAAGAGAGAGCACAGCCTTGCTGGTGTTAAAAGCATTAGCAAGAGGCCTCCTTTCACAGTACCTCTGAGGTGCTCAAGGTTTTCACCAACAGGCCATAGCCTGACACTGAGATACTGATTATCAGAAAGTGTTCTTGCAGTTCCAGAAGAAATCCAGTCATACACATCCCCTTTACCTCATCATTTGAACTATCTTGTGCATGTTTAGCTACAGAATTTAAGAGGCTGTAAGCCATTTTCTTTTAATCAGAGTGTAAATTGTCTTATTTATCCATTGCATGGCGGCTTTTGTATATTTAAAACCCCTTAGATTCCCATGGGCGATTTGATGGCTGACTTGGGCTGTTCCTGTCTAAGATTCAGCTTGCTGTAGTTAGACAAGGAGTACCCTGAGCCAGGCAGTGAGTCCCAAACTACACCACAACAGAGCAGGAATTCCCACTGGGCCACCCAACTCCCAGCATTTTGCTGCTTTTCATGTAAAAATAAAAAAAATACAATACATTTTAAAAATCCATTTTGCTTGTTTGTTTTCTACTTCCGGTTTCTTTCCCAATCCGGTCTTCCCAGTTCTCACTCACATAAAGTTAGCTGTTTTCTGTCCTCTGTATGCATGTATTGCTCACATAAACTACTCCTATTCCTTCCTTCCTTCCTAGGTTTGCTTATAAAAACCAGCCTTCCCCTATCCACAAAATTCATTTACTACAGAGGACCATGCAGTGGGGGATAATCATGTGAACAAATAACTTGTTCCACTTTCCGCTAGCACCTTCTGTCCCTCACAAGAACATCTCCACCCCTGAAATCCCAGGTTATTGCACTGTCAACTGCTATTCAGAATCTCAAGGGTCATTAAATTCAGAAATATGTTCTTTTGCTGAAGAAATTTCACATTGTCTTTTATAGTCAATACAATAAGAACACACATATGGTGTGCAGTATCTCAGCTATCATACCAGAAAGGAAAACCATTTAAAAGAAGGAAGCAGACAACCCTCAGTGATTTTAATCCACTTTAAAAATTAGTACTAGATAAAACAGGCTAAGACTTTTGATAAATTTATTGCTTATTTATACCACTGCATTCTATATATGGGCATTCAAATCAGCATCAGTGAAACTGGTCTCCTGGCCAATTTCTCAAAAACATATGATAATAGATTCATAAACTGAGTCAACTGCTAACTTGAGCAATAAACACTCAAAACTAGCCCTTGCAAAACAAGGGATGAGTGATGAACATGACAAATACATTTGGATCATTGTAAATGCAAGCCTTTCTATGTGTTTCCAAATTGGAGGAAAATTGTGAGGTACACGAAGCCAAACCACTGCCTTTACCAGTAAGTGCTGAAAACAAGGCCTACAGAAATGCTGATTGACCTCTTTTCTGATCTTGCATGAACTTCAAAAGTAAAACAACTCCAGTAAATACTGGTATTATCACGTACAGCTAATTACATTAGCTAATTACATTATCATGTCATCTAATTAATCACTGGTAGTTATTATTACTGCCAAACTCTCGACAGTCTGGATAAAAACACAATCCGTCCTACATTAACAGTCACCTCTGCAGGGTGACTACTACTTGTTTACCACATACACAATGCAGTCTTCTGTAAGAGGGCAGAAGACATAGTCAAACTAAAAAAATGCTTGAGCATCTGGGGAACATCTTTACAACTAGACCACAGGCACAGCAGACCATCTAGTCCTGGCTGGAAAAGCAGATGACATCTAAATAGAGGCGAGTTGTACTCAGGAAGGCAACAGTGTTCCCTAAGCAATGCAGTCCAGAAGGACAATGTTCTCCCAACAAGGTGAGAAGTGTTAAGTAGGTGCCCTTAACTTGGAGAGGTAGGTGGTTTCTGCCTTGATGTAGCATCTGCAGGAGTTATCCCCTGGAGAGAAACGAAAGCGTGAGCTGACCAGCAAGGACCTGAACAGCACTGAAGTCAGACTAGACGGCTGCTTCTGCTTCCAGAAGTGCAACCCAGCAGTTGTTTGGCTGCTAATGATAGCCTGAGAGCCTTCCTCAAAGCCAGACCCCTCCTTCTCTTGCACGAACGCAAAGCCTCTCACGCTGCAGGAGCATGTTTTGCCCAGCGCCGAGCCCAGACAACAGGTCTGCCAGCAGCCAGCCTCCTCGTCCCGGCTGCCCAGGATGGACAGGAGGTGTGGCAGGGCATGCGGTGTCTATGGTTTTTCCGGCTCCTCTTTCAAAGCCAAGATCTGTGGGCAACCTTTCCAGGTTTAATTTTGATAAGTCTATATTAATGAACAGGTTGGAGATCTTGTAAGAATACAAAGGAAGCAGAAACTGCAAGGAGGACCTGGGTTTGCTCTTCTTCCAGTTATGCATTTTTTTCTTTATAAACTTCATTTAAGAGTCCATATAAAGACGTAAACTGGAGAGACCCACCACGTCTTGTTCTCAGGCTATTATTTGGTTTATTATTTTGCTCTTATTTATCATTTAAATAATGCACGTCTTGATCAAACAAATGAGTAAAGCAATATTCATTGCTTCCACACTGTAGAGCAAGCTTCTCTGAAGGAATTAAACTACCAGCTTGCCTTTTTTTTTTTATATTGCTATTTTTTTCCCCAAAAAATATTCTAGCTCTCCTATTCACAGCTAGTTCATTCCTGCACTCTGTATCAGCTGCATCAAAGAGCCTACACTATGCATAGCCCTAACTACACCCAATTGCAATTGTTTTGGCGCTGCAGGTTGCATTAGCTGTACCTTGAGGACACAGCACTTGTTCCCTAGTACACTGAGCACAAGGCACATGCTGGCTCCAACTCACATCTGTCTTCAGTCAGACCTGGGTTACACCATACACAGACATCTCTCTGGCACACTGGGCACCCATGGGCTGGACACAGCTCAACGGTGTGATATATAGTCTCCTGGGGCAGCTGAACCCAACACAAGGCAACATGGAGCAGGGAAAGGGCTGTGCTCCTGACTAAGGATATTTCGACACTGTTCCTCCTCCTCAGTCCCACTACAGAACACACAGATGTGGCTTAGTGCTGTGGCCATTCCCCGTTCACATGACCAACAAGTGGCCCATCGCATCATCCAACATGTGGTGCCTCTCTGCCGGGAAAATAATATGCTGCGCTTGTACTTGAGGTTTCTGACTGCTGCCTCTTCCCATGCTCCCATGTTTAGCTGTAAGGATCTCTTTTATTCACTGGAGCCTGCAAAGAGGCTTACTACAAGGTATGAGTGTGTCCCTGTCTACCCCTCCTTCCTGGCACCGCGATCCTGATAGTTTAAGAGGACTCTGCTGGGGGAGCCATGCACTGGGAGGAGACACAGGAAGGAGTGTCTGGTCCCTTCCAGCACCATCTCACAAAAGCAGGAGTGCTGGCAGATGGGAGGGGAGATATCCAGGCTGTCCTCCAGAGTGGGGAAAAGCTTATTTTGTGGTCACACTAAAGGGATTAAAAAGCCTGCCCCTCCTGAGATTACTTGGAGTTTTGCTCTTGATTTTCAGTGTTTGGATCTTACCGTGCTTAGGGAGGGTCAACTAGCTATTAGACAGACCACTTGGTTTTCGACACAAAATGGAAACCCTCGAGCACACATAGAAAAGGCTTCTTTAAAAAAAAAAATCTCTAACATTCAAAAGGACTTAGATAACAGCTATAATAGCCCCACCTACTCTCAATCCTTTCTGCTGCCAGAACATTTTCTGTAATAAATCATGAGAGCACTACATTACTCCGAAGCTAAAAGTGGAGCAGAGTCAGGAGGCAGCACAGAGCTCTGCACACAGAATACACAGAGTTGTATTTGATAACATCTGCACTTAGTCTGACTTTAAGCTCCCTCAGGTGGGATAATGAACCCAAATGATGAGGGAAAGGTTCATGGAATTATTACAGCACAGGCTGGCTTTTAAGCCTTTTCCCTTTAAACTTGAATTTCATCACATCTTGATTTGGGTTGGATTAGCTCCTGGAAAGGGTTCTGCTTCACAGAACACTGAAGGCATGACTTTCATTTCCCCAAAGCCAAGACAGTTGCTGAAGGGTGGTGAGAGAGTGCAGCTTAATGGCAGGTTACAATATCATCTTTCCTCAGATCAGAGGAGTAAGATCAAACTGTTTCTTCCAGAGCTGGAAAGAGAGCTTCAGAAAAACCAGACCTGCTAGCTGTACAGGGACTAAAATACTGACTTAAAATTGAAAATGAGTAGCAAGCACTGATCACAGCAGACGACTTGATAAGGCAGCTCATTCTTGCCGAGAGCTGACACACTGTTTCAGTTGCATCCCAAAGCCCAGTCCCAGGCACCCTCACTGGAAGAGATGCTTATCCACCATGAATAAGTAAACTGGCTAAATGTGACACCCATCTGCCTTCGCTGTGCTAACCAAAGGGGTCAGCTGAGCTCCTGCTACGCAAATGCTTGAATGAAACTATTTCAAAGGTTTATTTGTAACAAGAATAAAAGGTTTTTAACATCTAGGAACAACTCTGCATAATGGCCATGAAGAGAATTTCTACTCTTAAGGCTTTAAGAACACTTTTAATTACACTAGCTGGATTTTGTAGATGGCTGAAAAATAGATTCTGAATACTAGCACTCGCTTAAATTGGATAAAGCAGTATGTTTCAGATGTTGACACTGAAAAAGCTTTTGGGACAGATTCACACCAGGGAATGAAAAATAATAAATCAAATGAGATTTTTTTCCTTCAAGTAGTCCTACTACCTACGAACTGAATTTCAGTGAGAGCTGAAACTCATAGTAAGCTAATGAAAGTGCAGCTGCAGGCTGTTGGTCCAGGGAGTTTTAACACCCACAGCTGCTGGAAAGCACACGGACCAACTCTCAGATTTCTGGCAGGCTTTACCACTGCACGTTTACCATGTAAATAACCCCGTGTGATGCAAAAACATCTTAAGGGTTCTTTCCATGTCCAGATGGTATTGTTCTTTCTAGGCCAGTCTGCTAGATGTCTGATCTGAAGACAGCCTGGCAGGCTACTTAGATCTTCCCCTCAGATGCCTCCACATTTTCTTCTGTGACTGATTTGCTGGAACAAGAAAAAATGAAAAGCCAAACTCAAAATTGCTACTCGCAGATGTGCACGAACTGCAATTACGCAAAGAAATCAAACGGAGCCACCTCATTAAGAACTGATCAAATATGTGAGTACCTCTTCTAAAAAAAAGGAAAGGAAAAAGAAGAACAGTTAATGACTGACTTGATTTGAATTAATAGATATTAAGGCCAGCAAGACTATTATACTTACCAGCCAGCCTGATCTGCAAAACACCAGCCAAAAATACCTCAGTCCTCTTCTGTTTTCACTGAATTATTTTTAAGTCTACACACTAGTTCATTAAGCACATTCATTTAGTCCTTCCATCAACCTGCACTATTCTGGCTTTATTATTTATTACAGATACAAAGGAAGATTATTTAATTGCTCACACCTAGTACTTTTTATGACTTTCTCTGCATGCTGTGAAGCCAGCAGACTTACAAATGACCTGATCTGCTTCCTATGGCACTGCTTGGCATTCTGGCCACAAACCAGCACCAAACTGTAATCCCTGCTAAGGAAAATTTTAGGGACAGCTAAAACATACCTGTAGAATTTAGCTCACTAGCACTTTCAGTCTGTGTACCACTTAATTAAATTTCCCTTTTTAGAAAGAGTTTTATCTGTGTTTCCTGGAAATACATTCTCTGCACTGTTTTCTGACAGGTATCTTAATCAGATTTTTAACTCTACAGTGATATAATGAGTTAAGCGTAGCATTTACTCTCCACCTAGGGACCACCACGCTACCTACTTCAGTGCAAAGTGTATTAACACTGCAGAGCACTCTCTCACTTGAACACTGAACACATAACAGACTGTTAATACTAAAGTGTGGACTACTGCTAATAGCATCATAGTTCCAGTTTTGAAGCCAGACCCAAAATGTACTTTAGACCTGTAAAGGCAGAAAACTCCAGGGACAAGAAAAGTTCCAGGCATTGGCATTGCCCAGGCCACTAGGGTGGAAACAGGAGACACAAAACCAAAATGGGACTCCAGGGGCTGATACTCTGTTGTTACCTCAGTCTCAGGTGGGTGTGCAGCCACATACCATTTCTCATAAACACCATGGTCACATGGACCATATAAAGGCCCTGAAGGTGGAGCAGTCTCCACTCACAGGGGCTAGAAGGACTCCACACCTATCAAACATGACAGGATGACCTGAGAGAACAAAATCCCTAGCTGATCTCAAGTTTTGCACAAAGTTTTCAAGGTAAAAATCCTGGCTAGGCTCCAAAGATTGTAAATAAAATAAAATAAAATAAAATAAAATAAAATTTAAAAAAAAATTTACAGTGCTATTCCTTTACAGATGGAGGGGAACAAGAGAAAAAAGAGGAAAAAAAATGAAGCTGAGGGAAGGAGTTCTCCAAGACTGAAGTCTTTCTAGGCATTAAAAAAACAAAGTTCATTAACTGAGTTCCGGTGCAGGAGGAACATGCAGAGTCTGTAATAAGGATCTCTGCTAGGAGGGAAGGGTAGCTCCTAATTTTATTCCTATCAGGAACTATATAGGTTTTTATGTGCATGGGGTTTTGTTTGATTTATTTTTTGGGGGGGAGGGCAGGTTGATATGTTTATGATAGGACTTTTTAGTTCCTTACAGCATCGCTTTAACAAAGAGTTGCGCTCTGCAGTCTAAGGACCCTGTATCATGTATCACCACTGGCTTAGACAGTGTTGAATCATTAACGCAATCACATACGTAAAATCCAGAGAAAACAGTAAGTTTAAACACTATCTCCATTAAGACATGTTTTTGCCAAGTGTCTTCTATGGAGAATGATTTTGATAAAATATGACTATTATCTCAATGCTATGGATATCTGGGTTGTTATTCTAAAAATAATCGTACTATATTTCTCCAGCTCAGGAAGTTTAATTTTATTAAGTGACTGCAAAGCAATGAACAACATTAATAAGCAAGTCGTGAAGACTGCAGGCTAATACTGGCACAGCCAACTTGTACAATAAAAGGAGAGATTAAGCTTGTTCTCTAAATTCCACTTGTGTAATCAATTTATTTTGGATCCTGAAGGATTGAGCAAAATGGTGCTTTCATTTAATTTAAACGCTAACAAAAATTAACATTTGAACTTTTAGCTAAGCAAGTAGAAATTACTTCCACTGCTCGTAGTGCAGTGCTCATGCTCTTGCTATAAATAAGTAGCCTAATGGCATTCAAACAATCCAGCAAGTCAAAACAGGGACAAAAAATGAAAAACTATTTACATACTCTTGCAATTTTAGCATGTCAGAAGTTAATTAGTGGTATCAATATTTGAGTTTTGAGACCCAAACTGAGATAGGTTTCAATGATTCTAGGCAGTATAAGGCTGCAGAGCAAGTGGAATTTCAGTATTTTAAAATACTGCGAGAGTCCCTGAGATTGAAGACCTCATTTTAAGAAAACAGACAGGAGATATTAGATTGTATTCTTTTAAAGGTTTTGTCTTCTGGATTACAGGTCTCAAAATTCTTACTTTCTCAGGCTTTCCCAGAGTTTGAGAAGCTAGAAGTGGTAATTAAAGTTGAGAACTAAGTGTAATCATACCAGAAAGAAGTCAGTCTAAAACCAGCAGAGTGTAGCGAATGTCCCTATGCATGCATGCTGCTAGCAATATAAGTAACTTGTTCACCTAATATTATATTTCATCTTCATACAATGCTTACTGAGCGGAAAAAATTGAATCTTGTAAGAAAGTTATTGCATTTAATATTTCCCATAACATGATACACATGGTTTATTGACATATCTCCAGGAGGCTGCAAGAGGAAAAAAAACAAGCTCCATCCCTCCAAGTGCTCACTGCAGCGTTACTGCCAGACATGGACAGAGAAGAGAGCAGGCAGCTGCCTGCACTCTCACCTTGGCAAAATAGGGCCCAGCCTCAAGAAATGAGAAAGCTAAATCTTGTTATAGGCAAACCCTAGAGTCTCTTGGCCTGGGTTAGCACAAAAGAGTCACCTTTAATTCTAGGCCTAGGTCTGACTGTTCCTCTGGGCTTTTCTGGTCTCCTCAAACTGATTTTTGCAACTCAGCAGGGATGGAGGACAGCACCATGGCAGACTTCAGTCCCAGTGTTGGCTGGAAGGCTATCGGAGCTAATATTCTCCCTCTCGCCTGCATGCAGACAGGCTTTCCACCAAGCCCATAACAAAGTCATCTACAGCAAGTGTCACTATGACTGGGTGAAGGTGAAGGGAAAGGACTCAGCAGCCAGCTCAGACAGCTCCATGTCCATGACAACATCCTGGAGATCTTCTCTGCTGACCCAAAGGATCAAGCCTAAGTAGCAAGCTCTCTAGCAGCCAACAAAGAAATTAAACCAGAAAAACCTAATGGGAGATACAGTGGTCAAGCTTAGACTGGATTTTCTCCGTATTTGAAAAATGTCAACAAGACTACTGGTTGTGTACACACTAGTTAAACCCTACCTGAGGCTATAAAAGAATACTAGGATGGAGTATCTACTGCACATAGCCTCTCTACAATTATGAATGTCTGCCTCTAGAGGTAAAACCAGTCTACTTCTCCATCCACTGAGATCATAGCAATACCTTTTGAAGCTCTGTTTTGGATGTCATTTGCTCAACAGAGCTCTGTTTTGGCCAGACCATGGGACAGGTTGCCTAGAAAGGCCACGGAGTCTCCATCCTTGAAGATACTTAAAACTCAACAGCGACATACCCAAGTCACCTGCTCTAACTGGGCCTGCTTTGAGCAGGAGGCAGGAATAGAGGCATCCAGAGGTCCTGTCTAACCTAGCCAATTCTGTGATTCATCTCTCCACTAAAACTAGCAAGCTGAAACTGTGCACGATGGTCAAGTAAAAAATAAATATGGTAAAAGTTAAAGGAGGTTATATATGGTAGGGTTAAAATACAGGAGAAATCTTAAACTGAACATTTTTTAGGAAAGACAGGAACAGACAAAGGTTTCACTAACTCCTGCTCTGATGTTAACCAGACCAGTCATTCATGGTTCACTGTAGGCAGACACTATTTTAAGAAAGAGGCTTGAAACTTCTAAACCAATTATAACTTTTAAATAGAGAAAACAAAAATATTCCAGAGTGAATTCTTTCATTTATTAGAGCTCAATTCAGTTCTTATGAGGTCACAGTCCATCCATTAATTTTAGTGCAATTTGGATCACAACCTAAATTAGTTGGCTGATCAGCCTGTCTTTTTAGCCTCAGCATTTTGGATAGTCACAATCGTGACCAAAACTGATTACAAAGAGCCCCTCTCAAGCCATTCAACTTCTAGTGAGGTCCTCATGTTTTTTTCAGGTGGTTAAATGACTGCATCAATTGATGCAGTAAATCACTGACTTCAACTCTCTATATTCTGTGCAAAGAAATGAATTGTCATTGAAAAGCCTCAGATTCTCTGGAGTGAATTTGGGCTGATGAATCTAGATCTCCCACTAGCAACAGCTACAGACACATCAATGCTTTTGCGTCAGAGCTAGGACTTTCTGCTTTCTGACTCCCACTGTTTTGGAAAGTAGACTACCACAATTTTCACTGCCACAGTAATCCACTAAATAAAGGACAGCCTATTCAGCAGTGATTATTGAAAATAAGCTTGTCAGAGATTTTCCCATCAAAAGTATATGTGGAAAACACAGTTTATGTAAAAATGCAGTGAAAATCAAAGCAAAATAGATTACAGTTACCTCTGCGTAAGAGACAGCAGACTGTGTTTGGGAACTTCTATTCAGTGGAAAATCTGCTGTCTTTCTGGAAGCAACAAATATGCTGACCGATCAGTAATTTTTTTTTGCTGAACTTCAGTTCACTGGGAACATGGAAACAGGAGAGGAAATGAACTCTCTCTTTGCAAGCACCTAGTAGGTTATAGAATGTTAAGGAAAAGCTAGTGAGGATTTATCAGACAGAACATGTCACTCTTCCTCCTATGAGAGGATAAAAGGCCTTTCTGTAAGACAGAAGTAGGAGATGCTCTGTGTTTTCAGTTAATATACAGCTTTTTTAAGCTCTTTCACAATACAAAACTAGAAAGTGCTTCTCAGTGGTTTGCTGCCAAACAGGAAGGCTGTACCATGCGACACTCACTTCGGTCTCAACTGAGACAGCGAAACAGAGAACATGCATTTTCTATACATGGTACAGACAGCATCTGGAAGGGACTGTGAGCACATGGGAGGACAGAATTAGAAGTTAAAAGGATTAGAGAAATCACTTGCAATGGACTTAAAATAAGATGATAATACAGTATGAACAAATGAAAAAGTAGTTATCAGCTGCGCAAATGCAACATGAAGAATGGGTGGATGTGGAGATCAAATAAGGTCAAAAATAAATATCTTTGTCATGCTGTCGCAAAAACAAACGGATATAAAACCGATGACCCTAAAACAAACTTCACCTTGAAACCTATAAACACTTGTTTCACCTGCAGTTGTTAATGCTTCAGCAAGAGTACTACTCCCAGCCTGGGCACCACAATTCCCAGAAAGCATGGACTACTACAGAGAACACAGATAATCAGATGTAATGACAACAGCAACTGGGGTTGTTGCATTTAGTCCAGGATTTTTCTACTTCTGTTCTCTGCTACTGCTCATGATCCCTGACCATATTACATCTTCCACTTGACTGCCATTTCCATTACTCATCCTGCATCACAGACTGGTCAGATGAGATTTTCCATATTGCAGCATGGGAACTTTTGTTCTACAGAAATCCCAGTTCCTTTAACAACCACATAGCACTGTTCTCACAGGGAAATGCATCTGCAAGTTATAAATGGGACAGCCAGCATAAGAACTAGAACTGAGGCTCAGAGTTCAGAGCACCCCTAAAGCACGGCTAATTTCCTTCTTGCCTACTCCCTTTATTTCAACGTACAGCCAGAGCCAAGGTGGGGCTGTGACCTTCAAGGTGTTCTCTCTGTCCCAGATGACTTGAGTGACACAGAAAGGACAGGGAGGCACAGCTGTGGTTCAGTGACATTACAGCTTCTACTGTAAAGTGACTGGGAGAAAAAAAAATCCATATAAAAGAAAAGGAGAAGCAAAAGTGGCATACTTACAGAGGGAGAGCAAAAAAACAGCAGATGGAGAGAGGTGCTGTTAATTGAAGAACTTCCTTCACCTGACAGTCCTAGAGCCCAAATGCACTTATGGGCAGCTCTAGCACCCAAAAGAGCTCCAAAAGAACTACAAAAGCACCTATTTTCTTTTTGTATTAATTAATATTAACCAAGCATACAAAAATCAAAAGCAAGAATTTTTTTAGAAGCAGCATGGGAATTCACAGGAGCCCGTGTTTGTTTATTGTACTTCACTAGTACTTCAAAAACTTAAGAGATACATCAAATAGCCTTGACATTTTCCTACTGTGTGATGCTTCAGATACCTGAGTTTTCAACTCACTAAATGCTTGAGAAACATTGTACCCTAAGAGGAGACAAGCAAGAGTGTTGTTTAAGGAATCTCAGCCCCTCAGGCTGAAGGGAGTGTTATGGAAAGCGTCTGGAGAAGATAACTTTATCTCTGACCAGATAGCATATAAACCATCATAATTTCAATGCAAATGCCTGTAGGCAGATAAGGTCACCCTGCATGGCCTCAGAAAGTTTTTTTATTTACTGTTTTCAGTAAAACATAAAGTTCTTTTGCCACAGGTAAGATCCTCACAGCAGTGTATGCCTGCTCTCCCGACAGAGCCAAGCAGCGAGGCTGGCTGCGCTCCCAGACCGAGGGCAGGGACTTGGTGAGGAAAGCTTCACCACCACCCTAAAAGAGACCTCTGCCTACTCACTCCCCCTGAAGCCCAGCCATCTCGTCTTCGTGTGTGCCCCAGCTGCCCTCCCTCATGCCAGAAGCAGGCAGAGCGTCCTCTGCCCACACTGCACCATGGGGCTGGGAGCATGACTCCCTCCTGCTCTGCTGTTCCCTTCCTTACATAAGCAAAGGTAATCCAGAGGCCACGGCAGTTTCTGTATGAATACACATCTTACAAGATATCTGCTGGCTCACAAGCCCTTTTTTGTTTGCTTCAGATACTGCTGCCTGTTAAGGAAAGCAGAACCACTTTAGCCTTGAAACAGGGCTGTGCTTACAAAAGCACCCCTGTCACTCAGTCCTTACTGATGCAGGCTGGGGCTGGGGCTGGAGGAAAAATGTAAACCATTGCTCCTTCAGTTTGCCACGGAGGCCAAAGGAAAGGGTTTCAATCTTTGCCATAAACCAGCACATCTAATATGTAGTTGTCATCAGTACACTTCTGGTTCACTACACAAAACTGATTCTTTACTGATTTTCTATTTGGAGGATCATTCTAAAGACAAATGATGAATCTTGAAATAAAAAAGGTTACATTGGCAAATTTTATAAACAAATATCTTTTTTATGGCGTTTTGCAGGATAATGCACAACCATAGAAAGTTTTTATGGCTACAGATTGAATACTTGCTCCAGAGGGCACAGGAGAGAGGAGGAGATCACAAGGCTTTTTGCTTCTTTTCTCCCCAGCTCTCTTAATCAAAGCACACCCGCTCCTGCAGAAAATGTAGTAGCTATGTCAGCAGAGAATCCCCCTCCCTTTTGGATCTTGTCTTAAGCCATAAGAGCCATTCTGGAACTCTCCAACAGCAAGAAATTAATCAGAGACCAGTCTGCATCTGCATAGGTGATACAAGTTCAGGAAGGATGGTTTGAAAGACTACAAAACAGAAAAATACAAGTGCAAAATCTACAGGTATCAAGAGAAATGAGTAATAACCTGCTGGGAGCACACATTCGCTGGAATGAGATTATGTGCTGTCATTTTCTATCAGTCCTCTCAACGGATTGCAGCATTTGATATATGTGAGCAGGATTCTCAGGCGATGGCAGATGAACACAACTCATTTCCTCCATCATTTGAAAGGCATTAGGATTAGACCACTGCATACACCAGAAGCATCAAATGAAGCACCCATCACAGGATCAATCCCCATCATTCTCTGGGTTTTTGCAAATAAACACTGCAAATGAAGTACTTTAGTGAAAGAACTTTTGATTTGTTTTCTTGGTTAGCAATTATTTAATTATGCCTATTTTTAAAACACAAGGTGATCAGAAGTTCTCTTTTTTACACAGCTAACAAAGGAATATTTTACTGGAATATTAAAAGATAAAGGAATATTTTATGTTACAATTGCAAAATTATGATGTGACTGCAGAAACTAAAATTCAAATTAAAACTCATATCTTGGTTGTTATTAAACCTGTTAATAATGCTTTCATTACCAAGGATTAGTAGCAAGAGTAGGAAAGTACAGATATCCAGAAGTAGCAGCAAAGTGGGGAAAACACAACAAAAATAAATTTCAAATTATAGCCATCTGTACTGTAAATGAAGAAATTCTCTAACTTCAGGCTCCCAACCTGCCAGGTGCTACACACATTGCTAGATCAAAGCATTCAGAAGCACAACATGGACTAAACAAACTTGTATGATATTTTGATTTGTTGACCAAAGACAGATAATCTGGTACACCATGACAGTACAAGTACCACTAAGCACAAAACAAACAGGCTCTGTGTGTTTGCCAGTTCACTTGACTATCATCATCATCTTTAAAATAAAATGTAATATTCAGGCTTAAGCTTGCTGGATTTTTTTTATAAAGTAAGACAATTAACATGGGAAGAATAAATCTGGGGAATACATCTCCTTATTCAGTATGCCCCCAAAAGACAGCAAATCTTTTCAAAGTATTACGCTGTAGAAGAAAATATACAGAATAATAAACAGAGGAAGCAGAAAAACACTCTGCAGCATATGGTTTATGTAAATTGAAACTGAAGTCCGTATATGGAAAAGGAGAACAAAATGTAACATTTATTGGATTCTATTCACTTGGAGCAAAAAGCTGGAATTATAATAGCAGGTGTTCCCAGACATATGTTTGAATGCCAACAAATTACTCCAGTACAAATTTTGCCTACTACAAAGTACGTGTTAGTAATTTAGCTCAAAATGGTGTTACTATTTCTAGGTGTCCCAAGCCTGCTTTTTTTTTCCAGGTCAGTTTATCTTCTGCTACTGCTCAATGTACCGTACACACAGCATCTTTTACACAGTATGCTACAAAAAAAGCTGAAAACTGCTAATAAAAACTGGTAAAATAAAACCTTATAAAACTGTGACTCTTTTCCCAGATGTTATTACAGATTAACACCCCATACACACCCACAAGTGGAAAAGGAGAGAAGGTAGATGTAAAGCAAAGATAGATGTAAAACATGTGTAATGCTAGATCTAGATCATTTCTAAAAGGAGAGATTGCCCCAAAAGATTAAATTATCTCTCTGTGCAAAAAGCACACAAACACTACTGAAAATAGAACTCTACGCTATTAGCCCCCTCATACCCCATTCTATGCAGACCACCTCGAAGCAAAGCATGCCTCCCTCCTTTCACAGCTGTGTATTATGTCCAAAGTAGCTGGTATGCTGATTGACTTGAAACACTATTTGGGAAGTCCTTTTTGAACCATTATCATGCTGTGGAGCAGTTGCAGTTCCAATTCAAAAAGGCTCTTCAGCCTATAGTACAAGAAGACTATTGAAACAAGGTAGTCAGTTCACACACTTTGTCTTTTAATGAGTTAGAAGTTTAGGAGAAGTTACTATTTCATACAAAAAGACAACCTCGTGGCTCCTCCACAAGCCACAGACACTTCCCTAATTACTTCAAGTAACTGGATTCAGTTGTGTAATTCTGAACTAATTATTTTTTCCCTCAAGTAGGAAATCAGGACTTCAATGCAGAATGGGCAGATGTGCATTTCCAAGTGTGTGCATTTGCTTATGTATATGTTCATGCTTCATAAACCTTCTGCTAAAGTTTAATTTTCACTACATCATAAATATCTGAAGAAGATTGAATCCAGAGGATTTTCACAGAGTAAACACTTTAAACCTCAGAGCTAGATTTTATTTCCTGCTGTTACGCAAGCAGTTTAAAGCAGTGAAATACATTCTGGAACTACCAAGCATATGTCCCAGGACTTGTCACGTACTGATTGATTCCTCCATTTCCCAACCAGATCACAGATACTCATTTCAGGCCAAGGACTGCATATTCTGATCATCTACCCCAGCCAACTCTTCTTTTTTTTTTTTTTTTTTTCTTCTCATCTGTGGGCCAGATAGACAGAAATCTGTTCCAAAGTAAAATGAGAATTCAAGAGAAACAGCTCCTAGTGAATCAATATTCCCCAACCAAACACCTCTCTCAGGAAAGATTAGGCAACACTTTTGCCATCTGACCTTGCCAGAGGAGTGTGGACAGCTTACACAGTTCTGCTTTGTGCTCCTTTAGAACACACCACCGAAAAATTCAGATAAACACACACCCACCCTGTTGCTCCAGTCTCACCTTTCTCCCAGCCAGGGCTGCCTCCCTCAGGTAGTTCTAGCAGAGGAAATTTTCACCTTTACGACCAAATCCTGAACTGCTGTGACAGGATTTCAAACGAACAGAAGCTGCTGTTAATAATCTTGTGATGAACCTCCAGTGAATTCAAGCCTGAATCCAATTCTGCGGTCATTTCCTCTGAAGCCACAGGACCACTTGTTAAGGGGAAAGCTCTCTACAAATATCAGAAAAAGGTGTGTGATGAGGCACCAGTTTAAACTTGTTTCATTCCAAAAGTACTTTCAGGAAGTGTGTGTCATTCATGCACTGTCCTGGGTAAAAAAAAAAGTAGGAAGCAAAAATCACAGAAGAAATATGTTCTTGTTTTGACTGCACAAAATTGATAAATTTATTCCAACCACAAGATTAGTCTGAAAAGTAATAGAATAATATCATTCCAGTGGAAAGCAAGTATCTTGACTCTTAGAAGATTGAAAGCAAAAATACCTCAGATTAGGATCTTGCTTTCAATAAAAGAGTCAATGCTTCTTTTCCACACAGCTGTAAATTAGGATCCTGTGTATGCAATAAAAAGCTTGTGTATCAACTGGCAAAACAAAAAAACAACAGCTATTCCAAATGAGTAAGAAATTAGTATCATCTCTACAAGCTGATAGGTATATTTGCCCTCTATTTTACACTTTCTAAAACCATGTATGTCTTTTTTTTCACCCCCTTGTTATCTTGTTTCTAAATTATTATTTTTCCCAGTCTTCTTGAGAATTGTATCTTTGGCTCTACAATCAGCCAGGCAAATTCAATCAGAGCTAAAAAGCCCCAAAGATAAGTCTTCAGGAAGGGTGCAAATAGTCCTATACATCTCCCCTCTCTAGTGCTACACATCTTGGTGTCAATCCCAGGTAGCTTTCTAGACCTTCATCTGTCAGGATATGTACTACACTGTAGTACAGAGCCAGTTCTAAGCTTCTTCCTTGCAGACAGCATTGCAAAGTGCAACTCTGTGTGAAGGACAGCAGAGCAGATGCCCCAGGCACAGGACTGAAAGGAAATGAAGGAATTTTCAGGAGCCAGGGAGGACCTACCAGTGGGGAGCAAGGAAGCTGTGGAAGAAGCACAAAGAAGCCCTTCTGGGGGCTGTGATCAGTGTCCTCTCTTCTTGGGGGTCTAGGGAGCATCTCACCCCAGTAATCTGTGCCCACCATGAGGTCAAAAGGGTCCTTGAGGACTGTCATGCTGCGTGGCTGCAGCTTGAGGCAGCAGGAGTGTCAGAGCAACATGCATGTGGGACAACACATGCTGTTAAGAAAGCAACACCAGGATCTCCTCCTCTCCTTTCCCACGGAGCACTGGGCACTTGCTCTGGGTACATATACA
>NW_010165960.1:0-27365 GCF_000695765.1 Mesitornis unicolor | reverse complement strand
TCCTGCTCTGAGACCTTTCCAGACAAAGGCAGAGCTCTCCATGCTCAGCAGGTCCTTGCTGGCATGTGCAGAGCCACACATAGGAACCTCAGCCCAGGATACAGGAGGAGCAACTCTGTGCACAAACGTAAGCAAGTTGGAAAAGTGAGCAATGGATGTAAGGAACAAATGGGACATGACACTGAGATGCTCTGCAGAACTATGTGAGGACCCCTCAGTGGTATTTAAGTCAGTTTCTTCTTCCCAGCCACCAGAGAACATGCAATATTAGGATTCCCGGAAGCTTAATTTAAGTGTAGGCAGACCTATGGCTTAGCATCCAACAAAACCTATTTTGCTCCGTTATCTACTTTGATCGAATTCAAAGTTGTGACCTGTGACAACTATCTCCAGTTGCCTGTTGCATGGCACAGTTTACCTGTGGTAGTTATTGGAAGTGATGTTCTGGAGGACAGAAGTATAAATGAGCTAAAATGTGGAAACTTCTTGAAGGCTGTGACCACCAGTAGCTAGTAAGTATGGCAGCTTGGACACAGGCTTTGGGTGAGGATGCTTGCCTAACAGCACTGATTACCAAAAGCGGGCTACTGTAGCAATGATCCCTTCCATACATACCTATAATTGTATCTGAATACACACACACACAGAGCTTGATGCTTTAATTTGTGTATCTAATACTGACTGTCATGGGAGACACAGTATGACCTGGTATGGCCATTATTCTACCAGGGACAGATAATCAATCACATCTGTTCTCACGATTCCTGCATCCCTAGGGATGATGTTGCAGCAGTGGCTGCAGGATAGATGTCTACCCAGTGGTGTCCCAGAGAAGGGACAGCTAATGGCCAGCCAGGAGCAGATGCATCAGTAATGTCCTGAGGTACGCTGCCACCTTGTTGTAGATTAGAGAGATGACAGTGAGCAGCCTTTACTCCTTTCACTTCTTTCACAGCAAGGCCATCTGGCACTCAAGACAAGTGCTGCGGTTTGATGTCGCAGTGGAGATTCAGGGTGATGAGGGTGCTGGCTGTTTAACAGTACAGTCTGGGAGTCCTGCAGGACACACCAATTCTATTCAGATGCCTTGGAAATAAACTTTTTCCCCCTTTCAGCCCTGATGCTACAAAAGTACTGTAAAAACATGTATAATTTGATGGGTTGTGGTTTGTCTAGAGCAATATATGCTCGTCAAAGAACAGGAACAATATTCGATAACAGAATAATGCATCTAGACTGTCAGTAGGTTTAAGGCAGCCTAAGGACTCTGACTTCCTCAAAGTGTGTAGATGGCAGCATATTTCACACCTACGTATTAAGTGCTGCCAGGGACTAAAGCACAGTTTTGTCTCATTCTGGAATAAAGGATTAGGGAGTGAAAGAATGAGAAAATAAGCCTTGTTCTTGCTCCTAACAGATAGCACCAGCAATTTAAACAAAAATAGAGAAAGTTCAGTGGCCTTATAGTTTCTGCTTCAGATTCCTCCTGCCAGGGACATCCTGGTCCTTCAAACCAACACAGTGGTTACTGCCTGAGCACAGTGGGGTGGGATGGGCTGGGCTGGCAGTCTCCCTGCTGCAGAGCAAGCTCAGCTTTTCCTCTTTACCATCTCTCACCAAAGACTGTATCTTAAACCAGCCTGGAAACTGTGTTGAGGATGACAGTCTGAATGGGAAAAATTACATCATTACATCATTACAAATGTGTTAGCAACAACAGTCATTTCGTACAAAGTGGAGGAGACCAAAGTCATTGAGAAGCTGAAAAGTGAAGAAAGCAAGAATCTGCAAACTTACTTTCCGTATAAATCAAGACCGGCTCCAACAAATTCAGAAGTTACACTGGAAGAAATACTATAAACAGGATCAGAATCTAGCCTACAGCCCTGTGTTTCATCACACTGGCAATTTAAAAAAAACACACTGAAAAAAGAAGTACAAACATTTTAGAAGCTAAAGGTCCAAGGCTGCAGATCTGGAGGCTTCATGGACTGTGTTGTTCTGGGTAAATTCAGTACAAAACACTGTCACTTCACACAGACGCAAAAAGAAACCTATAGGATGCAAACGAATGAGAAATTAGATTCTAAGGATGAACTGTGGCCTGTTGACATACCTGCCTGTTCAGGATATCCTCTGCACACATCTTGGAGCTGGCACACACACCCAAGTTTAATGGGTTCAGCTTAAAATAGCCATTTTTAAGAGCTGTATTTTTACTTACATAACCCAGGATAAAGTGGTTTGAAAGTATACAGTCACACAGATTTATCTCCACTGATATAGAAACATGCCCTTAACTAGCACTGCTCTGTATCATGGTCTGCCTTTCACAGTGGTCTTCTCCAGGTTACAGGTTGATGTTTCCTTACTATTTCCTGACGTGCTTGTAGAGCTTATACCAAGAATCTGGGACCAACTACCACGAGACAGCCAAAGTAAGATGGAATCCAGAACAATACAGTTCAAAAGTAAGGTGTCTGAAAAAAACTTAGAAAAATAAAAGGCTACAGGTAAACTAAATATTTTAGCTTAATTCATTTAAAAACCAGAACTTTGAAAATATGTTTAAGGAGACAATATGATTGTGCAGACCTTTCTTGGTACTTTTTATTTTCTGGCTGTCAGCAAGAAGCAAATGCTGCCTTATGCCATACAGCCTATTGCTGTGAGAGGTGACGGCAGTGTTCATCCCATCCTTTCTTTCCTTCATTTAAATTAAAATTGAAGACTGAAAATCTGTGGCTCTCAACATCCAGGAGATATGTAAACTGCAAGGGAAACACACCAAAGTGGGCATTCAAAATCCCACTAAGCTTCACCCTTGAAAGTGAAATGCCATTTTGGATGCTCATTTAAAATTAGGTTTAATTGTCACTTGCATGACAGAAACAGCAGCCTCTGAGCAAAGTGCTCACCAAAAGGAAATAAAATCACTAACACAGCATGACGAGCTGAAAATAAATAAAGTGTTGCAGCTAACACACTTAACTCATGGACAGTGTGCAATCTTGATTTTCTTAGATTTCTTAGATTTTCTAAGGATGTCAACCAAAGGGTCTTCAGAAACCCAGGGATTATTTCCAAAATATCCAGCCCCGAGTGCTGATCCTGAAAGACTCTGAGAGACTTCATCTGTCACAGAATCCCCTAAAATTTGATGGGTCTCTGACAAGAGAAGCATGTCCCTGTGATAGCTTTCGGTTTTGGAGCAAGTTAACAAAAAGAATGATCATTCCCGTAGCATTTGATGGCATTGGAAAGTGAAAAACTGATTCATATTGTTCCTTTTTGTCTCAGAAGTTTGTTTGGCTCTGTTACAAAGTGAAAACAAGCATTTTCTAAATTCCTAGCAAAATAAAAAATTCAAGTAATTCTCAATAATGAATTCTCAATTGCCACAAATTCATTCATTACTGTTTACAACTTTTAATTTTACTTAAAATAAAAAATGTGGTGGCTTTATAGAAAAGCAATGATACCTTGGCTTTTCAGAACAAAACAATCTGATTAAAGTTACATACATATGAAATGTGATAGTGCCACCAAATCTGCTTTTTCTCTTGCAAAAAAAAAATCTGTTCCACTTTATATCTTTAAACATTTCATTCACTTATTTTTTTTTTCTGAAGGAATTAAACTAAGGTAAAGTGGCACCACATAACCACAGGCAGCATCAAACCTCAGCAATAGTAATTGAGCTGATGTGCACTGCTGGTTCTATGAGGAAGGATGCCAGTCCACCACACATTCCGCCCCCATGCCTCATGGCATGGACTGATAATGTTGCATATCTTGTAAAACTAGTTCCTGCACTTGTAAATACAAACAGTATTTAATCTAGTGTAAACAAAGACATGTTGTTGTACATGCTGGGAACATGCTGCAACTTAATTTTCTTCCTATTTTTTGTGTTGACTACTGTGCTGTATCTTTAGGGGTTAGAGCCTTTACTTCTAGATCATTTGATATAACAAACCTAATAAACAGACCCAAGATAAACACACAAATGGAAGCAAATCCCTTTACTATTAAAAAACAGCTATTCAAGTTATGTAGTACAGAGGAATAAAATGCTTTAGCTACTTAGCCACCACTTGGGGAATAAAATATCAGGTTAAAGACACAGATATCACACATGGGTTGATTTTCACTTGCCATGGTTGCAGCAACTCCTAAATTTATCAGAGTACAATATGCTAACAAAGAATAGCATAGCCTAGAATAGCACAGGTTTTCAATTTATTTTGTGTCTTTGATGGAAATTTTATACAGCCACTTTCAGAGCTTCATCTTTCTCTTTCACCAAATTACTCTTAGAAATATTGCAACAGGAACAAGCAAGTCTTTTAAAACCATGCTGAGAATGTGACTACGAACCACATCTTTAAATAAACTGCTGTCCTCTTCAAAAGAAAGTATTTGCTGTGAATCATTCTAATGTGTAAGACAACAAATGGAATTTTGACTTGCATTTTATAGGGTTTTCCCAACACTAATGAGCGCAGTCTCCCAGTCCTCCTCCATGGACAGTGGCCATTCCTTCTCCTGCTGCAAAGGAAAAGCCACTGTGAAACCTCCTGAGTGCCTTGGGGGTCATGGAGGAAGTTTAGGGTAAGGCTCAGATCAGCTCGTGCCCCCTCCAGCTGTCAGATCCACCTCCTGATCCAAACCCAGCAATCACTTCTCCCTCGGCAGATGGGTCACTGCTGCTGCCCATAATGAGATCCTTCAGCCAAAATGAAAAATGGAGGGGAAGGGAGGAACCTTCCATACCTTTCTAGCCCTTTTCTAGCTCTTCACTTTCTCAAGATCTTAAATTGGTGATTACCAATGGTAAACAAGGAGGCCCTCCCCTTCGAGCCAGCTGGTGGTTAACCAGCAGCACCCAACCAGGCACTGCACCATTGCACCAGCCAATGCTACTTGTGACTTGCCAATGCCACCATACAACAGAGGCTCGATTTGGCAGGATCCTCCTCTTTCCAGATAATGCAGAAATCTCCTTAGCCATCGAAAATAATAGGTTGAAGTGAAATTCACTGCCCATGACTCAAACAAACAAACAAAAGTGATAAGGCTCAGATCCTGAGCTGGCACTGCTGTCCCATGGTGCCAGAAAAAACATTTGACAATGTATACATCACCAACCTGTTTATTACTGAATCACATCACATCCATACATATCCTGACTAATCTGTTGCTAGGTGCTGATTTATTTGATAACTTAGTAGACTTTGAACATTTTTCCAGAAAGGAATGCTGAGCCTGAAGGTTTTGTTGTTATTTTGTTCAGATAAAGCAACAGTAGCTGAAAAAACTCGCATGACTCCACAGCAGAGGTAGGAAAAATAAATAAATAATCTGTTTGCATTGTGGCAGACCTTGAAGTCAGATCAAACAGCAACTGTGAAGCAACCTCTTTTGAACTGCAAGAGCAGGTGTAAAGAATTATTTAATGTTACACACTTAAGGTGAGATTAGATGCAAAACTTGAAGAGACTGGTTCAGAAACAACCCTAATCAACAAATCTTTAACAAGACGTGTACTGTTCAAAATGAGATAAATCTTTGAACTGGGTGATCTTAGGAGATTTATTACAGCATACGTTTGGTCTTGCAATTTTGCATCATCAAAGTGAAACTCAAAGGACTAGTTTTTATCTTAGCTAAATGTAAACAGATCTTCTTCCATTTCTGTAGATTGTTTTGTGTTTAGGGATGTAAAAATACACTGCAAAGTCCATTAAATGCCATGCTTTTTTGCAGGGAAGGGGGAGAAAATGATGCCCAGAAAACTGCAAGGACCCCCCTGGAAGTCACAGAGCAGTAATGTTTAGAAAAGACCCCCTGCAAGCATCAGCATCCTCTCTCTGCCCTGGGCAGCCAGTGTTCCCTGAGTACCTCCCTCCCTGCCACGGAGGTGGCGGGACATGGCAGTGGAGGGGCTCATTGGAAACAAATTTGATGTGTACACTTTGGCATGGGAGTCCCATGCTGAAAGGCTGAGCCATGCAGCATGGCAGGCACTGGAGGAACAAAGTATGCGTGGTGCGTGCATGCTGCTGCACGCCTAGAACCAGTGGGCATCAGCACAACCACAGCTTCAGCCTTCTCTATGGCTGGCTAAGTGATGGAGGCGCAGCAGTGGCAGATCCTAGGTATGGTCTTCAGTAAGAGAAATCTGATTATCAGAAAAAAAATAGGGCCCAAACTTTCACTAAACACTGAGAAAAATGTAGAACTGGGCTCAAACCTCACTGTTTCTTGCTGCCAGTAAGGAGATGAATCTGTATTTCTTAGTCACAGCCTTGGTATTGGAAGTCTCGATCCGAACCTGAACAGACCAGGGCTAAAATTGCCGTAAGAATACAATAAAATCCCACTGCTAAAGAGGAGAGCACTGCATTTCCCCATAACAATATCTGTTTTATTCTGTGCTACCAGTTAAATCTTCAAGCAAGAATAAAAAAATATTTGCTATCTTACCAATTTCAAGGCCAAAGCTATAGCTATACAGTTACAGCTCACTCACGCTCTAGCTCTTCTGAAAAGGAGATAGTTACAGTGAATGAAATTACTTTCTATTCTTCCTTTATAAAAGCAACACAGAGGTTTCTCAGTCTGTGCATCCTTATTGTGTCAAATAGATGTGATTTTGTTATTTTTACAAAATTTAAAAAGCATTCATTTACAAGTTCATAGCATTTTTAAATGAGAATCTGTATTCACATCTCTTTGAATATTACCAATCATTCCCAATAATGGGCCTAGCAAGCGCCCAGAAGCAACACAGTGAGCCTAGATGAGCTAGACACATGGCAAGAGCTTGAGCAAGTGAATTTTTCTGAAAGTCAAAATGCAGCAACTGTCTGAATGGGCCATAGCTGATAGAGGCACAGCTGCCCCCCTCGACAAGTTTTCCTATATTCCAGCTCCATTTCAAAGGCCCTATAGGCTTAGAAAACACTGCCCTGGCCAGCAGAAGGCAGAAGTCTCTTGTAGCAGCCCAAACGCAGATCTGAATTTTATTTTTCCCTCTAAGCATGTTAAACCTTACACAGATCTACATGTCTGCCAGTCGCAGCGTTCACAGCAAAGTGGCTGCAATGAGCCTGTCTCTTGAAGGTCCATGAGGAACCTGCCCATAAGGACACCACAAGCCACTGTAAGGGGTTAATCCAAAATCACGTTAGAGATGGCAGAAAAAAAATACTTCATTTGACTTCTGTGGCTCTTTGGGTAACCAAGGCCTTACTGCAATTATATGTCTACACAAAATGTAAACTCTATATATGTATAGAAAGTAGAAAGTTTTATTACAGTCTTACATCACAGACTAGTTTTGGTATAAAATCACATCACTTAATCTAAGGGGAATAAAATAAATCTAAGAACAGGTGAAGCAGAAAGATTCATACACTGTACCTTGTATAGAGATGCTGCTGATTTACTTGTTTCAAAACTCCATCTAATCATTTGGTCCTTTGAAAGGCATTGGTGAAGTTAGGATCATGGCTTTCTGTAAGCTTTGGATTCAGAGTACAACTTCTGTACAAAGCCTAAACCTCAGAAAACTGAGTGCATGAGAACAAATGGTACTGATCGCATTGACTGATGCAGTGGTTATGGCAGCTTAAAGTCTTTTTGTGTATGAGGAATTAAGGATACAGGACAAAACAGGCTCAGTTTCTGCACGGAAATGAGGTTAACCTGTCTCTTGCAGGCAGCCTAGCTCCTAGTATGATCTCCCTCATAAATAATTCCTTTTATTTTTCTCTTGCAGCGCTGTGTTGAGAGGATGCAACAGAGCAAGAGGCTGAAAGCTCAACTATCCAAAGCTCTCTGTCCTAATACACTCTTGCTGAGCATGGCAGAGCCTCGAAGAAAGAGGAAACCCAGTGGAAAGCATTCAAGCTGCAGCATTTACTGCAGAGCTCAGGAAAAACAAACTGGAAGACAAAGCATTATATTGCATTTTAGACCCTAAGCTTGCCACTTCCACCTCACAGGCTGAGCATCTCACCCAGATTCACACTGACATCACACATCGATTGTGCAGCAGGATCCATGCAAGCATGAAGTCCTACATAACATTAATTACCCTATGCCCTTCAGCAGCACTACTTTTTCCACACAGCTTGTAGCATCCATAATCATTTTCCAGGGGATACACAAGGAGGGGTAAATCTGAACCAAAATGCTCTCACATGAGAAGCATGCATAGTGCATCACTCTCCGTGTTGCAAGCTTAATCACTTTGCACAAATTCTTGTGTATCTGTGCAACTTTGAAGTAAAAAGGATGAGAAAAGCAGCCTGTTTCTTTTTATGACACAGATAAAATTTTCCAAAAACCTAACCTCTGTTAACAATGTGAAAACAATACAAAGGCTTCAAATGCATTAAAAAGTAAACAGCATAAAAATAAGCCATGAGTATTTACTGGTGGTGCAATTAGAAGCAGATCACAGTTCAGGTGTCACCGATTACAATGCTCTGGCAGATGTAAAAAAACACCAGCAAGACATGGCATGCTTTTCAGTCTCCTCATCTTGCTCAAAGCTGAGAGGTTTTCTAGTATGAAGAAATAAAATATTCAGCTAAACATACAGTAGTGAGATCTTGTATGCAAGTGTAAGCAAACCTTCAAGGCTGACACTGAGAGATGCTGTAAACTTGCAGATACTGTTGGAGACAAAGAAAGATCATAGAATCACAGAATGGTTTAGGTTGGAAAAGACCTTAAAGATCATCAAGTCCAACCGCCCTGCCATGGACATCTTCCCACTAGACCAGGCTGCTCAAAGTCCTGTCCAACCTGGCATTGAACACTTCCAGGGAGGGGGCATCCACAACTTCCCTGGGCAACTTGTGCCAGTGCCTCACCACTCTCCCACTAAAGAATTTCTTCCTAATATCTAGTCTAAATCTACCCTCTTCCAGTTTAAAAACATTACCTCTCGTTCTACTGCTACCTGCCTTGTAAAAAGTCCCTCCCCAGCTTTCCCGTAGGACCCCTTCAGGAACTGGAAGACTGCAATGAGGTCTCCCCAGAGCCTTCTCTTCCCCAGGCTGAACAGCCCCAGCCAGTCCTCATAGGGGTGGTGCTCCAGCCCTCTGATCATCTTCGTGGCTCTTCTCTGGACCTGCTCCAACAGCTCGATGACTTTCTTATGTTGGGAGCCCCAGAACTGGACGCAGTACTCCAGGTGGGGTCTCACCAGAGCAGAGTAGAGGGGCAGAATCACCTCCCTCCATCTGCTGGTCACACTTCTTTTGGTGCAGCCCAGGATGCGGTTTGCCTTCTGGGGTACAAGCACACATTGCCGGCTCACGTTGAGTTTTACATTGACTGACACCCCTAGATCCTCAGGACTGCTCTCAAGCCATTCTTTGCCCAGCCTGTATTTGTGCTTGAGATTGCCCCTGCCCAGGTGCAATACCTTGCACTTGGCCTTGTTGAACTTCATGAGGTCGGCATGGGCCCACCTCTCCAGCCTGTCCAGGTCAGATCACCCCATATTAAATCTGGCCATGAATACCAATGAGAGGGTTGGAAAACTAGTGTGTCACCACTTCATACCTGAAACCATAGTTGGACAACAGAGGATGATAAAACAAACAACAGACACAAAAGATTACTCTTTCTGAGGTAAGAAAATGAAGGAGAGGGAGAAAAAGATAAAAGCAAACTGCCAGCAGCTCTCTGTAGAAGAGCACTCACCAGCAATGCCTGGCTGATGACATGAGTCTCCCTACAATTACGAGCCCTTCTGAACTTGGGAGGTCATACAGCCTTGGAAACTGTGTCTTCGGAAGCAAACCAAAACCACTTTCTCTACTCATATTATCCCAAAACCTTTCTAAATTATTTCTTTCATATAGGAAAACCTGGCATTCAAGAACCCGGCAGAATCTTTGAAAAGCTATTTTCTTTGTCTCTCAAATTCAGCAACATAATGTTAAAGGTAAGAAATATGTTATAACAATAACCTTCTGCCTCCATAAAAATGTGTTTATAAAAAAAAAACTCTAACAAGTAACTGCTGTCTCAAAAAGACACGTAACAAAATAAATTTACACACTTTAAATGCTAACAAGTCAAATGAGACTTCAAAACAATGCTATAACAATTACTCCATTAATATCACACTTTTAATAAGAATATACTTGTTTTTTGCAAGTCAGCTTTTTTCCTAAAACTTAAAAACTTCTCTTACAAAGAGGAGGAGGAGTAAAACCATTCCATTCATCTAATAATGTAGAGTGAGAGTGCTTAAATGCAAACATATCCATGCTGCCGGATTAGATCAGAACTACACATCTATGAGTCACAGGATCCTATACAGTTGAGTAAGGTTCTTACATCAAGAGATGGCTGTTGAGCAGGGAGCTCTGGTGTTGGCCCTTGCAATCATCTTACCAGGTTGTCAAGGCAGGCTAAGCATGGTCACAAGTGTGTTTAGATATTTCAGAATTATTGTATGACCTACCATATGTGTCTGAAGTCACCTAAATCTGGACTGAAATTACTTACCAGAAACCGCTCCAACATTGTAGTTACTTAATTCCCTAGATATATAACATTTTGATATCCAGTAGTATGTGTTACACCAATAAATCCATCGTGTATCAGAAGGAGAATGCACTCCATGAACAGAAGATGCTGTTAAAAGATTATGTCAAGGGCACAAAGAAACATGTTAAGTTCCCCATCGACGAGTTCTCTCATTTAGGATAAATAATTTTTATAACACATGCAATCACCGTTTGACAAAAAAGCTTTAGTACAATGAAAGGGAAAGATCAACTATACAGAAATAATGTCAAGCAAAATCGTAAATCATAGACAGGCCTGCCAAACCAGTGCCACTTTTTAAAGTTGCTATGGAAGCCCCAAGGCAGAGCAGCACAGTTCTTTCGAAGTGATTTGGAAATACACTATTCAAGGTACACTGCAAAACTGTTCCAAAGCACGCTCACCCTTGGCTGCTGTTCAGCATGGTGCTGGCATTGAAATTGCTGTCAGCAAAGCTGTAACCATCTATTCCCAAGAAGAACCTGACCCAAGTTTGTGAGTCAAGACATTCAGAAGTAAAGTTTGCAATACTCCTCAAATCCTGGAAGGCAGCGATGTGAAGAGTTTCGGATGCTCTTACGAGGCAGCTAGAGTAGCATCGCCTTCATTTCTGGACTGTTTTCTTGTATCTCCATACTCTCATGCTTTTAATTTTCATTTTTATCTTCCATTGGTTATAGGTGCCATACTTGGTACTTAGTTTACTTAGCCTGGTTCCCCTATGGAAATCAGATTTCCAGGATCAGTCACTGTATGTATCTGTGATAACCCTTGAATTTTGATTTCAGACCATCAGACAAATACTGGAGATCGCAAATATTATAAGCTCTCTGTGTATTTTTTAACACCAGGGAAGGCCAAGGGTTTGATTCTGTTGGCTGAATCAGTCAAATGAGGTAGCCTGCATGTATCTGTCAAAATATTTGGCAGAAGAAAGGCTGTACGAGGAAGGAGAGGAATGCACTGACAACAGAAAATAATAGTATAATTTAATTTTTAAAAGTTTATGAATTAAAAAGCTCGAGACCATAAGAAACTGAGTTTCGACAGTATTCCCTTTAGTCACAGGACTTAACATACGTGGCTTTGTGAACAAGCCAAATTCATACCAGCAGCTATATTTAAGCTGGTATTAATTATAAGATTTTCATCATTAAGCTTTACTGTCTTCCACAATAAATGGGCCTGTTGCTGCAATCTGAGAGAACTCAGCAGTCGTGTTGGGCTGGCCATCTCTGCACAATGCTCGGTAAAGCTGCTGTGTAGTGTCTGTATGCCTTAAAGGAAGAAGAAGGGGTTGTATATGAATAAACTAGTTCAACAGAGAGCCGAAGCCCAGCTAATGGCTCCCATTTTATTTTTCCCTCACTGTAACTGGTGGTGGGTTGACACTGAGGACAGCAGTGGTGATGGTTGTGTAAACTGCACTGAGCAGCAGAGCAGTAATGGCTTAACATTAGTCCCAGCTGCTCCAGCCACATCCATCCCTGTGCCACTTCTCATTTCAGTTCAAACAGCCATTTCCACGGGAAATGGATTTCTTCTGCATTCAGCAGGGCAGTGAGGAATCACATCTTCCTTAATCCTGCTTCTGGGACTTAGGCATTGTGGCTGTTGGAAGAAATTGCTATGTTTAAACCTAGGATTTAATTAAAGTATCCCTAGGATTTTCCTCCTGTAATTCAGTGACCCTTCTCTCACAGGTTAACCAGAACGATTTCCAAACTGTTATGGCTACTGCAGACAAAAGAGGTCTCCAAGCCACACCAATAGCTGTAATTAAAACATGAGCATACATCAATATGTAATTGACTTCCCAGGAAATTCAGTGAAGCCACACAACCAAGCGGCTCTTACAAGCTCTAAGTATTCAGGCAGCAGCTAGTCCTGCCAGAAGCTGAAGCAAGAACAGGAAGAGAGTGAGAAGACCAGTTTCTTCTGTAAGGATTTTTCTGAGACCATCTTCCCTGGGCGGTCGGTCATATCCAGGTCCATAAAACCCATGCTGATCAGGGATCAGGGATCTGGGTGGGCAACAGCACTGCAGAACTTCAAGACTTTTCCTCCTCTTGACAGGACCACAAGAGTAAGTATGATGAATATGGGCTGCAGCTATCAAGATTATAGATTGTGACACTGGGTTGGAGTGTAATGCCTCAGCAGAAATGAGAGCCCTAGACAGTGATTGCACATGCACCTCTGCAAGCAATCTGAGAGGGAAGGACTCGGGGTAGGATGTTTTGTCCATGTGAGCAATGGGATGGTTAATTGTACAGAGGGAATGACTCTTCTTCGAGAAGCAGGATAATAATTGCATTTGTTTCTCTGCAATTAGTACTGTCAGTGATAGGTAAAGGCCATCACTGTCCCCTGCCATCAGAAGCACTGAAGGTGACCATCTAAGAAAGTCACAGAGCCCAGCCAGGTACACAAGAAGTTTTGCATGGGTGAGAGGCCACACATTCCCATTCTGAAATGAACCATAAGGTGGCACTGCTTTGAAATATTACCTTCGAATATTTTCCCTGACGCTTTCTATAACCTACAAGCACACAAAAAGTTCCCACTGAAATCATGTGAATAAAGTAATTTTACAGAAATCTCAGTGATACAGTGAGGGTTAACATCATTGCCATATACACTTTTACATATCTTATTTACTTCTAAATTGCTAAGCTGTATCCTAAAAACCAAAATGTGTCAGACACTTTTGTTCAAGCACTGCACCTCCTATTTCAAAATGTATGTTTGTGTGCCTAACACATCCCCAACTTTGTACAACTGACTGTCCTCTAGCATCTAATACCATAAAGATTTTGCCTTTTTTTTTCACACTAACAGCCAACAAAGACACTTCTAAGAATGTGCAGGACAAGAGTGGCAGAGAGTTTGGGAAAGCAGGCTTTGCAAGCAGAGTCACAGGGAATGAATGGTGGTTATGGTAAAATGAGCTCCAGAGATTCCCTGTGACTATTGATTTGCTGTTGTAAAACAACACAGTAGAGCAGGCACCATTTTAAATGAATGACAAAAGGGACCTAAAGCCAGGTATAAGAAGGAAGGAGATTACGACAGTCTGGGAGAGAACAGTGCAAGACTGAGTCTTAACAAATCTCAAACACAAAGACAAGAACCCTCATGAACAGCTCATATCTACCAAATATCCTGTGCACAGACAGCAAATGAGATGCTGGATCTGTGTCAGCGTACAGCGCCAGTTATTCATAGCACAAGGAAAAGAAATGGGTCAGAAAATAAATGCTCACCAACTGAAGAACCTTGTGCAGGGTCGTCATGTAGGAGCCCAACTGATCAGAAAACAGCAAGGCCATGAATTCAGGTCTCCCTTCATCTTCTGTATCCAGCTGGTCTCCTGCACTGCAAAGAACTCCTCAGCTTTCAGACAACCCTTTACTATGAACATGCAAAGTCCTGAACCATTGATATCTTTGCACTCTCTAACACAAAGTACGGCTTTCCCACCTCCAGCTACCACAAGCTATGCAGAAGAACACATTATAGCAGAACTACCTGAGCCTAACCTTAGGCATTTTTCTTCTTAGAGGTACTTTTGATCGAGCATTACATCTCACTTGTGACCTTGCACTGGCATCCTTTCAGCCAATGGCTTAAAGTGTTCAAAAAGCCAGTGAGACAACTGACAAAGGTCACAAACCCCTTTCCAAGCGCACCGTGTGGTGGAATAAGTGTCAGCTGCAGACTGACCTCAGGATGTGCAATTGCCAGTGAACTGACCCAGGCTGCATGTCAACAGACAAACAGCATCCATCCATTCATGCACCTATCTGTTTGCAGTCATCTGTTTGTTCTGCCAGTGGAGCAGAAGACACACACAGTCTGGCAGAATGCAAAGCAGACACGTAAAACAGCTGGAGAGCTACCAAAACGGCCCACCCATATAAACATGAGGATGTCCTCATTTACTATAAACGTGCTGGATTTCAAACAGGAGAATATGCTAATTCATACGAGAATGTAAACATAGATCTCTGCAGTGTGTAGCGACTCAGATAATTTTGAGTTGATCCCTACCACTCTGGTAAGGTAAGGTGAAGCTTACTTCTACTGGATTTGTCTGAAAAACCCTCAATGCATTGAAAAAACAAAAGGCAGTGAGAGTGGGAGGCAGGAGGATGGAGGAACTTGTGAACATCAGCATGCAGAGTTAATATGATTCTATCAGTAAGACTCATATGATGAGTTTTAGTCGTCTTCTTCCTCTTTAGAGCACCCAAAATTGTCTTTAATTCAAGTATCACCATAGGAGCAGTAATTAATTCAAATGAAGTGCGATTTACTCTAAGTGAGCAGGAAAAATATTCCAAAGCATTCTGAGCTCCAAACCTTAAAAAAAGAAAATAATTTCTCTTTAAAATACAACTTTCAGAGAAAATTAAGCCCACTAATTTTTTTTGAGTCAGTACATGTACTAATTGTGTAAAAACGACACACTGGCTTTCTTTGAGCAGCAGGCTACCAAATTCTCCTCTTCTGTCCCCTGTAACAGCTAACTGAAGACTACCAGTGGCAGTGAGAAGCACTTGGACATACTTGGCTCTTACAGATCTCTTTGAATTGGATACTAATAGCAGTTACCAAACTGGAGCCCGAACATTAAATACTATTACACTCTTAGAAGGCGAAACAGGAGCACTTCAATTATCCAAGCCCTGTGTTATCCCAGATGAGGTCACGATTCTTAATGCTTATCACATTGAATATTCCTGCTATTTTCTGAAAGCTTGATTATCAAAATTATCCTTGGTACCCTGTGGCATGTAGATAATTGAGGTTTATACATTTCATGCAAAACAAGTTTTGTACCCCATTAAACAGACCCATCTGTATTTCCACAATGTAATTCCCAAACATAATCTAACTATAAAGTAAACTGTGCTTTAGGTCTAAAAATGCTAGAAATGCACAAATCAAATGGCAGGGCTCCAGCTCTGGAAGCAGATCGATTTTCTGTGCTCTGAATAGGCATGCAAAATGGCACCATTTGTTACATTGTTCAAGCTGTTTAGCGGAACAGCGTTTTACTCGTCTCTAACTTACACTGGCACTGATCATGCATTGTTTTTAGTAGGAGTGAGAGTCCATAAGGCATATCATACACAGCTCAATTAGTTTAAACTAGTACTACAAAAATGTGACATGCAGATACTAAGTCTGTTGTAGGAATGCAGGATACTCAAACAGAGCTAGCTCAGCGTATGACTTCACATACCTCTTTTTTATGTACTGGTGTCGGACTATGCAGCACTCCTCAGAATGAATTCATTCCCACGTGTTTCTCAAGCGCAGAAGTACGCGACAGTACCAAGGCATCAGATTCACTAATCACCATTACTAGTATCTGCTTGGCGTTCTTAAAAGGGTAAACAAACGCCAGAAGATACAGCATCAGTCTATGGGGAAACTGAACACTTTACTAAGCAAGCAGTCCATCTTCTTGGGAAGAACCCATAGAAAGTGTAGGGAGGTCCACAACTGCAAAAGCATCACAGGAGCCTAATTCCCAGGCAGCAGCATGTCCCACTGGCTAACAGAAAAATCCTCAAAATATACCATTAGCGAAAACTAGGACATCAGCTTCTGCTCTTATTTTCAGGAAGACAGGTTTACAGGTGATATGTGAATCTAATCCAGCTCCTTGAGTAAATAGTTTTATTCTTTTGTACCTCACTGTCTGAAGAGCATCCTAACAGTATAAGATAGCTTAGAGAGACCTGTACACAAAGTCCCAGTCACAAGGCAATGATGTGCAAAGATGCTGGCTCTGAAGGGGCTTTTGGGAAAGAAATGGGCTTTAGGGAAAGGGGAGCGGGAGGAAAATACCTGCCTCAGCCCAGTGACTGCAGAAAAAACAGCAGCACTGAGAGCCAGAGAAGGAGAGAACAGAGCAACCATGAGGGAACTGGGAAGAGCTACACCAAGGTCACATAGCAGGGGACAGGGACCAGGGTTGAGGGAAGTCACAGCTGCTGGGGCAGGACAAAGTGGTCTGAAAGGAGGTGACAGTGGTGGATGGACCCCAGGAGGACAGTAGTGCGATCAAAGGTGGGAAGCAGCATTTGTGGAAGCACCTCCTTCAAAGGAGGACAGAAAATAAAGATGTTATCATGGAGCAACCTAAGGTACAGAAAAGAAAATGGCCTCTACAGCTTCTGAAGGGATGTTACTGTGAGCAAATGAACCCAGCCAGGCTTTCTGTTAACAAGTCACGGCGTCAGGCTGTCATGCTCAGAGCACACAGGTTGCAATGGGCATTAGAATCAGCAGGGATACTGCTTGTGAGCTTTATGCCTTTTAAAATGCCTCAGAAGGGTTGTTTCATGGATATTTCAGTATGCAGAAACTTAATTTTATCAGAAACATAATTATCTGTGTCCTAGTTCTTCTCTAAACCTAAGTATTTGTCTTACAAGATGTTATACTCAATGCATCTCTAGATTTATGTTTTATACATTAAAAAAATATCTTGAATGATGTTCAGTGATCACTGATCAGAAAACCCTAATGCTACGTGTAAAAGAAATACATTACAGTGTTTTAAAATGAATAATACTGAAAGAGGCTTTCATTTTTAACTTAGCTTTTTATTCATGAGAGAAGATCCTCCCCCAAAAAAGTTATTTTATACAACTAGAACTAGTTTACAGACTTCACTTGAGAAATTTAATTCATCATACTGATTTCTACCTTATAGTGCCTAAGGTACTTCCAACATAAACCTGCATGTGAGAAGGCAGCCTCAGCTAAGGGTGTCTACTTCAAGTTGTTTAGCTCTTTGCAGGATTAAGCCCTACGAAGCAGAAGTGGTCTGCAATACAGAGGAGGTCAGAGTAGAGTAATTCTCTAAGTGAGGCTGCAGATGATATCTCATGCGGCAGGTTGCCAAGGAGCTGCTAGGAGCAGAGAACAAATACAGATGGGAGGAGGTGGATGCAGCAAGGGTGGAACTACGCTGAACAGGCTTTGGCTACAAAAGGATGACAACAACAGGCAGAAGAAGCAGAAAAAGCCCAAGACCTGCAGAGCCCAGCCAAGGATACTCCAGCAGAACCAGCAGAAGAGCCTCTGAAGGTCCCAGCAATGCCTCCTCCCTTAGCTGCAGATTCACAACCACAGCCCTGATGAGTATGAGAGCAGCTGCTCTCTCTCCTCCCATCTGCTGCCCTGTGACCCGAGCACCACTTCTCAAGTATTCTGGAGGTACTGTTTCTTTCCTTCTCTTCCATCCTCCTTTTAATCTGAGGTATGGGGAAGGAGAAATCACATGAAAAAAGTCTGAAATTACTAAACCAGCTCTAATCTTAAACCTTATTAGGATGAAAAACCTTAGTAAGCTCAATAACAGCTCAATTCTTCCCTGCAGAATCATTCGGCTATTTCAAAGCTGCACTGGTTTCCAAGCACTAGTTTAGGAATATTTCTTTATTCAGGAAAGCACTGACGCATGTGCCTAAACAAGTGTTTGCTTTTATAATGCAGTGTCTTATAAAGACAAATTCTAGTTGTCTTGAAAAAGACAGTCATTTAAAACTACTGGTTTTCCCCATGGCTGCTTTGGTGAGTCTTACACACAAGAGAGAAATTTTTCTCTCTTGCCCTCTCATCTAATATAGTGATAATACACATCTATATAACTTCGTAGTGGTGTCAGGAGGATTTGTTAATGCGTATAAGCACTGTGAAGATGAGAAGTCCTAAACTATACAAGTGTTAAGGTACATCAAGGCAACAGGTTTTTAATGCACACTTAGCCCTATGGTGAGTATCTCTCCCCATCCACGACCTCATATTAGCATCTCTGAAGCTGTTTGCCAAAATCTGCCCCATGGGACTACCAAAGCTGATCACTGTATCTAGGCCTGGGGGATTGAACCAAACACTCAGATGAGTAAAGTTAACAATACCAATCTCAGGCACAGCAAAAATTTGAGCACACACATGTACTTTCAATATCCCTACAGTGGGACTGCCAAGAAAGAAAATGTGCTTATGAAATCAAAATGGGCTCCAGAAGCAAGGAACAAATGAACTGATTGTTGTTTAGCTTGGGGTAAGCATTACTTTTTCGTCACTTGATCCAATGCCATGCTTCCTTCTGACTTAGTGATTCGTGTCTGTCATTTTTAAATTATATTCTGCCTAAATTTAGTTACCATAGAGAACAGTAAATGCAGACTGAACATCTGGGCACTTGTTACAGGCAGGCTACTCTGGAGGTGGTGGTTCAGCACACCAGAAACAGCAATTAAAAACCACCTCCAGCACACTCAGCTTGGCTAAGACTCCTGACAACAGCACTTGGTTCATCAGGCAACTCTTCTTCCTCTCTCCTTTCTTGCTCTGTACACAGAGACCTTGTCCACACACAGTCCCAGCCTCTGAAGTTAGAAATAGTAGCTATGTGGTTGCCTGTCCACCCTGCTCAGGTGCAGACAGTTATGTTCTCTTCTGTCCCCCATGGTGCTGCAGTCTGACAGTGACCCACATTCTCAAAATTCACTGGGGAACCAAAACTGGGAAACCAGAGCAGGCGGCACAGGCTCCAACAAACTGAAGCAACCAACTCCGAGGTCACATGAGGTGAGGCACAGCTACCCTACCAGGATTGTTGAGATTCAAACTTCACGTTTTTTCCCTGAGCATCAGGATCCACCTGGTCACGACAAGGAGGCACAAGTACCCTTTGCAAGTGCTAATAACGTGTTATTCTTACAGCTGTGTTGTTACAGGAGCACATACTATGCCCAGCTTGTCAAAGCACTAGCTTACTCTCTCTAAACAGTAGTTTTAAAACTGCATTCTAACCTTAGAGGCTCTAGCAAAAGAATGCCATAGCTGATCTGTAACTCAATGTCAAGTAATGCTAAAGTACGTCAGGGTGCATGCTGGTACTGCCCGAGCGCACTGGGAGGTCAGCACGGCCGCTGCCTGAGGGCTCCGTGGGGAAAGGGCTCAACCCCGCTGCGGCCAACCAGGCCTCCTGCAGGCAGCTGTTCCCCTCTGGACAGGGGCAGGCAGCAAGGGATATAGCCTATGCGCTCTCATCTTTGCACTGCTGGATAACGGGGCCCAGAAAATAAAAGGGATGTTAGGCAGCAATGAGGAATTTCAAAGCTTTAAAGAACTGGTGAAGAGAATCCACTTGGAAGTCTAAATACCAGTTTGCCACAGGAGACTTGATATCATTTCTTTGATTCTAAAAAGGCATCTGCATTTCTTTAATGAAAACATTCTGTCACCACCTGTCAGGGATAAATTCAGGCAAAGAAAACAAGACAATATTGAACTAGAAGGCAGGATCTTGCAAAACATCAGAGCTGATTCATCCCTTCCCATCCCTTCCCCCTCCATCCTACTCCAGGCACCACGCTGAGAATGCATTAACTTAACCTGCCTGGGGATTTACATTAGATTACTATCCACTACCAGTGATTCAAAATTCCTTCATTCTCCATCATTACCGCATTTCTGTAAGAGATGAATTGAATAAAAGTAACTTCATCTTTTTCTTGAATTATTCCAATTTCTGTAGAGTCTGGCAGCAGAGGTGCCAAGTACAAAAGTATTAGCTGCTCACTCCTACCTCTAGAACTGGTATGCCAGGCTATTAGGATATAAATCTGTTACTTTTCTCCCAACATGTGTGAATTACCAGAGTATTACGCATGTAGATACACATTCTTGCTTGCTAAAGCTGCACTCCTACTTTTTTAAGATCTGAAAATGGTAAATGAAGTCACCTGTTGTGGGGCTGATTTATAAAACCTTCTTGGATAAAAAAACCTTTTGGATCACATACAGAAAGGAAGAACAATAAATAACAGTCAGGAAACTGGCTTATATTGTTATCCAAAGTGGGGGACATTTGGTTCTGCATACCATAATTCGTTCTACATAGTTTCTGCAATGACGGCAATCAGGGTTACAGCCTAGAAAGCTCTCTGGTTACACTTCTCCCCAGTAATTAAAAAAAGATTAAACTTTATTCCTGTAATATAACACTTACCACTCTGCAGAAGGACCCTTTCCCTGCTCCCTTCTCTCATCAAGTTAGTCTCTGCTCAGCTGCCTTCCTGTATGGGTGCTCTGCAAGCCACAAAAGCCCAGTTTGCCCGGATCAGTAGCTGACCTGGCAGCAGTGAGTGGTGATGAAAGCAGTCAGCTCTGAAAAGTTTTCTTTGTGTTGCGAAGCAGTTTGGAAAAACAACTCTGTCTACCTGAGCTTTCTCATGGCCCAAACAAACATCTTCAATGACTGGCTGCTCCAGTGGGAATGGCAGGGGATGGAAACAGGCCGGTCTGGCAGCAGGACAAAAGCCTCTGAGGTTGGACAGATTCTTGGCTGCAAGACTGGGCACAGTTATACCTTTGCTGAGAGTGGATGCAAATAGTAAAACACTTAGAAAAGTTGTCCTCATTCTTTCTTACTACATCTCCGGCCTGTAAAACCAACCTGGCTTCCAACAACATAAACCAAAATTGGAATGGAATGGAATGGAATGGAATAATCCTGCAATTTAACTTTCATGAAGACCCAAATAGACTGAATCTAAATGGTAAAAAGCAATGGAAAGAGTATTTCTTCAGGCTTCCTTTATACATCAGAGAGCAAGAAAAGGGACAAAAATCTCACTTTATTTCTGAGCAAGTCAATATGTATCGTACATCCATTTGTACTCATTAACTCAAGTAGGCCAGTACCAAAGGATTGACACTAGGGAATATGTCCTTTTCAAATGGTTAATGGAGTTTTAATTAATTCTGTTACCTCAAAATATATCTTGACAAAAGGCAGGATAATTGAAATGCGTGTATGTTTATTCATCTACTCAGAAATAAGCTGAAAAAGACAAAGAGAACATGTAACAAAACAGGTTTTAGAGCATCTGAAAAGGATAGAGAACTACTGGGAGATTTGCAAATTCAGTTACTGGCATGAATAATTATATGCTAGCAAACGTCCAAGATGAACAATAATTTTTAAAAAAGAAAAACCAGGTGTAAATATTAACTTATTTTCAAAAAAGCAGAATATCTGAACCATACTAGCAAGCATTAATACTATATAGCTGTTAGGAAAAAAAATAAACTTTTTCCCCTTAGAATCATAGAATCATTATGGTTGGAAAAGACCTTTAATATCATAAAGTTCAACTATTTTCTAACTAAAAGTTAGATAATTATCTAACTATCTGAAGTTGGGTTTTTTTTTTAAATCAAAACCCTACTTTCTACTAAAAAACAGCTTTGACAAAAATAATATGGGCCAGTGAAGCATTTCCTTTTATAATGGCTTCTGGCATTCAAGGTCAGGCTCCACTACATTAAATACATTGAGCTTAAGATCAATTGTTCAGAAGCAGGAAACCAGTGACCAAAGAGCCAGTGTCCTCATTTTATAGGTAGTGAAGCTACAAGAGGTCTGTCAGGACACACACAGATGTTGTAGTAGAGCAGAAAAGGTGAGCTCTAACCATTTTTCACCTTACAACTGGAGACTCTCAGAGATTTTTTGAAGTCTTATTTACTCTTCAATTAGAGAAAAGGTTTCTTCACCAACAACATGCCCAAGACAGACTGTAGCAGAAAAAGATAAAACAAACTTGCCTAAAAAATCGCCCTTTGGGTCAACAGCCCAGTGAAAACTGAGTACCTGTTTAACCAAGCCCAAAGCCAAAGCCACTGAGTGAGAAGCTCTGTTTCAGGGGAGCCACGAGCCCTGTTGGGGAGGCATCATCATACCAAGGACTACAGGTTGGTGCCACTTACCCTCTAAAGATGGAAATTACTCTTCAGGCAGCAAGAAGGAGGAACGTTGAATGCTTGGAGCTTTTTGCAAACCACTACTAAGGCTTCAGAAAATGATGCACAGACCAGAAATGTGTAACAGTTTCCAACTGAAAAACTATTAATGTAGTTTTATGAGGGTTAACAGCTCACAGTAATCTGCTGGTCTGAAACGTTTGGAATATCTGGCCTACAAGTCCCACCACAAACCAGTCAAGATCCTACATCAGTTAATTGCATATTATAACTTAAGGAGACTTCAGCCATCATCAAGCTACACAGAATCTAATATCAAATGCTTTGGCCGGTCCAGGAAATACCCAGATTTGCTCAATCTCAGCTGAATTATTTGGAGGAGAAGAAAGGTGAACACTTTAGCACATAGGAGTGCTTGAGGCAATGGCAGGAAATCCTCTTCTCTTTAGTCCTTCAAAATCAGCGCTGACGTCCCACCAAAATCCTCACCTGCACATCATGTAATCTTTTAGGCACTTAAATGCCTCCAGGCACCTTAATTCACTAAAAATCTATTAAACCCCACTTAAACCCACCCCAGTCACAGCCTGCCCAAGCTGTAGCGGAAATCTCTGACTGCCTGTCTGTCCTGTTTCTCCTGAAGGCCAGAGACCACCATTCAAACCCCCACCGTGCTGTGTTTGGAGCAAGGATTTATTCCGTGCTCCCTCATCCCAAGGTGGCCTCTGTCTTACCCAGTTCAATTGCGTGCACGTTTGCTTGGCTAAATCTAATGCTTCAGTAAGTTATCTGTTGTCAAGGATTTAACTGATAACACATTTTAAATTCCTCAAGGGTAGCCAAAATAGTAGAGCCTCTAAAATAGCTGAATAAGGAAAATTTCATTATTACCTCAACTGTGAAATGTAGTCTTTGACTGACAGTGCTAGATACTATTTGAAAACAACCTCTGAGCAACTAAAAATACCAAAAGGGCACTTTTTTCCGCAGCAGAGCTATGGTGCCACCCACTCCCATTAGCCCAAATTGTTCCAGTGTGTGCAGTATATTTGCCCAACAGGCTGTAAAGATCAGACAATGACAACTTAGTTAAAATAAAGCTTTCATTCTGCTCATACGTCTGGTGAATAAAATCTATAGCAAGATGTAGCACTGATCTGTACCTGTCAAGGTATATATGTCCCTCCTAACTACCTTATGAATCAAAGCAAGCATTACCAAGCAAGGCTGTTCCCTTTCCCTCCTACAAGAGTAGCTACTGATTACTGACTGTCAGAGCCAAAACCACTTAAGAACATTCAATGATATAATAAAAACAGAAGTAGCACACAATTTCATCTTCATTACACACTTTATTTAGCCCAGTCCAGATTTATTCTGCCCATACTAATTTCTTTTTCTTGTCCCTAAATACTAATTTCTTGTTGATGTGTTTGATTTCCATTAATTTGCAAGTGTGGTACATCTTGCCTGAAGAAATAACTCCAGCAGAATTTGACATGTGAATTTGTTTTGCAAAAATGAACAAGCTGATATTCAAAAATATAATAAAAGCACATACAAATGAGAATTTATACCTAATACGTACTTCAGTGATCTGGTGAAGGGCTGTCTAGGCTGAATAAATTAGCTCCTAACATGGTCAATAAAGACAGGTAGGTCATCTAGCAAGAGAAGCTGAAAGAGAAACAAGTCTAAAGAGACAAGAATGCTGAGGTGTGGAGAACTGGCTTTCCATCCATTGCCTGGAAATGTAGTTTGTCCTTTCCTAACTCTGTTACTACCTTCCTGCAATGTCTAATAGACAGCTTTTCTCTATTAACTAGAATGCCAATCTATTTTATTTGAATGATCGGGAAGGGGGAAGTGTGTAAAAACAGGAAAAAAACTTAAGGGCTTTTCTTGCTGCTTATATTTGCATTAATATTTTCTTACTAATAAGAAATTGAGTGAAAAGTGAAGGACACATGGAAGAAAAAGAATCAGGTCTTTCACCTGGAATGAAATCAAGTGGACCCAGCTCAGCTGACATTAGCTATACATCCAGCTGCAGCACCTAGACACTACACAATGGTGTTCTTAAAAATGTGTATACACTCAAGGAAGAAAGTATTTGGAAATGTCTGTGTCATCTTTAACTATTTTGAACAGCTTGAAGAGGGAGGAAAATCAGCGAGGGCCAGGAAACTCTGTGCATACAGCCGTCGTGTTTCTCAAGTCTGAAGAGAGTGTGCGTAGAGACAAGAGCGGGGGGCACACTCTCTGGAAGGATGAAACTCCTGTAAAGCATCTCAAACAAGGTGTTAGGATAATTAGGAAACCTCGACCTCATGAGTGCAAAGAGGGTTTAGAAAGCACTCCCTTTGTGAAAAACACGCTGGGCATATGTTGCTGGAGGAAGCAGAAGGAGGGGAGGAGGTGGCAGGCAGCGAGGTCTAAACTGCTCCCTGACAGAAGCACTAGGTAAGAGCTGCTGAGCTCAGCTCCAGGTTCAGAAGAGAGCCCTGAGAGCAGCACGATGTGGTGCCTTGCTACTGCCTGTTCTTCCCTGTGGTGGTCTCTCTTCCTTACCATACAGCTCTGATGCATACAGCGCCAGACCTCCCTTAACCTGGGCTGCTCTGCTTTCCTCCACCACTGCCTGAAGGACTTCACCCTGTTTCAGGTGGCTCCTCGGAGAGATCAGTTCACCTGAGGAGCCAAGGGCTCAGCTTGGGGAAAGCCTACCCCACACACAACTCAGCAGCAGCTCCACCAAGACACCAACACTGATTCCACCCATCCCCACAGGTCCACTTTCTCCATGTTAGAGTCAAAATTCAGTACACTCCCAAAACTAACAGCAAGGACACTATTTCATCTGTCTTTGGCAATAAAATCTAGGTTTTTACTATGCTTCTGAGACATTTAAAACAACTCTTATACTTACTGCTCCTTTATGAGCACAGATGGCACTGGAATACTTGATCCAAATGCAAAGTGTGGATTTAAAACTGAGCTGTTGACCCATGGCAAGCCCTGTGCAAGTATTTCAGCTTTCTATCTCAGTGGCCCAGTCCTCTCCAGCTTAATTTATTTTTGAAGCAATCAATGAAACATCAACTGCATTTAGGGACAGCAAAGTCAGAGAGGTCCCAAATATTAGGCTTTCTCTTGTTGGCCATAAATTTATGTGACTGGTGGAACAATAGAAAACCAGGGGTTTCTCCCTATTTATCTTCCCTTCCTGACAGATATAAAAGCAAAAAGTGGAAGCTAAGTCACAAATGGTAGAAATTCCTCTGGAACAGCAGAGAATAAAGAGGAGATGAAGCAACTGACACTGAGGTGTCATGCTCCAGCCTAGAGAGATATGGCATGAAACTATATTTAACTGTTCATGGCCCACATAACTACTGTTTTTCCAAGACATGCTAAGGACCTGATTCATGAACTCAGTGAGGAAGGTTCTCCAACAGAATGCCTAAAGTAGGATCTAGGCACTCATCATCCAAAGTGAGGGCTGCAGTTGTGTTTGGTTTTATTTCTTGCTACTTTCTCTTAAAAAGAGATTCCCTTTCTCAGACCGTTCTTCATGTAGCCTTCATTAGCCCCGAGGCGTTGCCTAAGAATTAGGCATTACCATTTTTATAATTTTTAAGCTAAAGTCAGCTTAGTTTAACCTCTCTTGATACCGCTCTAGTTCTCATGGTACAGCAGAGGAATTTAGCACAGGTGGCCTATAGTTCACACGAAGGTCAGTCTGTAATGGATGGCTCATGAACAAGTAGCACAGAACAGGCTGCCAGCCTAGAGCAACTCTCAAACTCTGATTCAACCCTTGGGCAGCAGCAGAATTAGGTATGAAAAAGAAACAAGGCTCAAATACCACATATCCACAATCCCCAAGGTCATTTTGACCTTTAATAAACTCTTAATTTCAAATCTTGACCATCTCTGCGCTCCCCCTCTTTGTAAGCAAAGGAGTATAACTGGTAGTGGAAGAAGGTGAAATTCAAATGAAGCATTTGTTCCACATTACTCACAATGCAAGGACAGAGTTAATCAGCTTTCTCTTACCCAGCCTGTCCAAACTGCATAACAACTACATAATAATTAACACTAACAGTATAAAACACTGCTCTGAGGATATTTGTAGAAAGAGATTAGCAATAGCTAGCTTTAGAAGCCTGTCTAAGTGGAGGGTTCCTCTCCAGAAAAAAGGGAAATCCTAAATAATCTTGTTTGTTCTGTGTCGCCCAGGCTCTGCCAAACCAAGCGCAGCCAGATCAGAAGCACTGAAGAGGACCCCAGGCTCCAATCACCTCACTCACCATGCAGCAAGGCTAGAGATTTCCCACACCTTTTATCATGGATTTTGAGGGAAGTCTTGCTACACCGGTTGTCTGAGCTACTGAGTGCTCAGGCTAGCAGGCCTAAAGCTATAACAACAAAATTTGGGACGATAACACAAAATGAGAGCAAGACAGGAACAACAGCGGGGCAAGACGTCTGAGCAGTTACATGATTCATTCTTTCAATAACGCTCCTTCCACTGGCACTTTCCTGTTACAGGCAGCTTCCAGCAATGATGGGAAGCAGCCCAGGTCCCAAAAGGACCTTTCCTTTTCCTAAAAGGAAAGCTTGCCTTTCGGAAGGAGTACTGAAAATTGTGATAGGAGCTGGAAGGTCTGTATGCACACCCTCTTCTGCCAGGGAAACGATTCCTACTGACTTTTTAACAGCTTTTGGCAGCAGCTCCGAAGTGGAGTCTGGTGCTGCCGTGTAGCCACCTTACCCTCAGCTCAGATCTTCAGGCTATTTTTTGCTAAAGCTTTTAGCAGTGCCTTCACCAGTCGTGAAAGACTTGCTTTCGACCTCACGCAAAATAAATAGCGCCGCTGCCTAGCGTGCAAACGAAGAGCTGATCCATGCGCCCAAGCCTCTCCCTGCCCGAGATTTTGCAGCGAGGGGATCCAAGGAACAATAGTGGCGGGCAGGGG
>NW_010165959.1:0-6123 GCF_000695765.1 Mesitornis unicolor | reverse complement strand
CTGTTTAGCTCAAACCAGGACAATTCTCTAATCAAGGGTACTACAAAATAAGCACTCGATTTAAAATAAAATAACATTTTAAAAATGCTTTTGTCCTTATAAAGGTAATTTTATAAATGGGAGAGAGATTGGGTAGCGATGGGACTCCTGAATGCACAGGATTAGACCATAGATGAAAATGGACATCCATCACTAAGCTTTGAGTCCCCCAAGGACAGTCAGCTTCTCCTAAATGAAGCACTGTACATGTAATTAATTATTTACCTACCAGCCTCTCACCCTTAATTCCTCTCAAGTTTCAAACCCAACGTTGGGCATGTTTGCAAATAGAAAAGTTGGTGTGGCATAGTCTATCAATCTCCTTAGTTACAAGGAAATTCAAAATTTCTTCCTCTCCTCCTCTCATTCCCAGGAAATAATGTCACCACAGAACTGCCCGGTAAACAGACAGACAAGGCGTCTCCCAGAGGAAATAAATTCTCCATGATTCCAGGATTTCTGAGATGTCAGAAGCACATATCCCACTCACTCCTCATCTGACTTTGCCAGCAACTCAATACCCAGATTCTCAGCTGCTCCCAGTAAAAAAAGATGTATACAAAACTAAGACGACTTATAAAAAAATAAAAGGGTTGGCTATGAAATAAAGCCATTAAATTAAGCCATAAGGAACATTATATGCATCATTTTGTCATCTTACTGCTACTCACAGCAGCTCGATACCTCAAAAGGAAGGGCCATTGAACTTGGAAGCTTGCAACAGAAGAGGCAGAGTCCTGATTCACAGAACCACAGAATATGAGGAGTGGGAAGGGACCTCAAAAGCTCACCCAGTCCAACCCCTGCCAGAGCAGGATCACCCAGACCAGGTCACACAGGAACACGGCCAGGCGGGTTTTGAATGTCTGCAGAGAAGGAGACTCCACAACCTCTCTGGGCAGCCTGGGCCATGCTCTGGCACCCTCACAGTAAAATTATAGCAAATTTATTATACTGATTATAGCAAATACTACAACAGCACACAGATTAAAAATCATAAGACAGTAACATCAAGACCACTAGACAATACAGGGGCTTTTAAATGAACTTTTATTATTTATAGGTGGCTAGATCCTTTCCAAACTGTCCTCTTTCAATGGTTTGATGCCCTTCCTTCAGCCACAGTTCCTGAAGTTAATACCCGAAGATACACAGTGAAGAGTCATCAGATAAGTTCCAGATATCATGAAATAAGGATTTTCATTCATTGTTCAGGTGGTAAAACAAATTGCTTGTAATTTCCAACCCCTTTTCTCCCCAGACAACTTTTCTTCCCACAAGTCTTCTAATTCAGCCCAAGGGAAGGAAGCCAACCAGAGTACTCTAAAGGAGAGACAAGGGAATATTTGCCTCGCCAAAATTAACCTAACCTGAGAGTAAACAAATATTAAATGAAAGGCAGAGTAAGAATCTCAAGACAAACTGTTTTGTGGAAATGGAGCACGCTATCCGTGCTATGTTTTAAGTCTTCTGACAAACGATCGCGGTTGAATCCGTCGCACGGATTCGCACCGTGTCACGTACACGGACGAGCCTTGACAATTCTTTGATTGGGCTTTTGCCGTGTCATGCAAGCAGCACGATGTACATGCTCCAAAGGCCCAGAAGTAATCAAAAGGAGCCTGGAAAGGAATATTTATATACAAGCCTTGTGCTCAAAGCTTCAAGAAAACGTTATTTAAAACATTCTTTTCATGATAACTTGAGGGCAGAAATGGGTCTTCCCTCTGGAAGTGAGGAAGGCAAATGCAAAAAGGATTAATATGCCTACTTTTTGCCCATGCATGACAAGGAATGATGATATTCATTTGAAAAGAGAGCATGGCAATTTTGTTAGCCATTCGATAAAAAGGGAGTAGCACGAACAAATTGGTTAATGAATGAGGGAGGAGAGAGGAGAGGATCATGCAGTGAATCTATAAAAATGAACTCAATTTGAATCCAACCAAAAGAACAAATTGATGGAGCAGCAGGCTTTGTGAAGCACTAGATCTTCATCTGGATGCCGCGATAACAGAGTGATTAATTTTGCTTCTGTCAGCTATCTTGGGTTTTGCTAGATAAGAATTAAAAAAGCAGCGCATTTTTAAATGCCGCTTGACTCTCAAAACTCTCGCTATTCAAAAATAAATGCTTAAAGGGAACAAATGCTCACTGTATGTACCTCACTTGCCTTCAAAATTCGCTTTTTACTGTGTTTCTTCTATCTGTCAAAGTTTGACACACAGAAAAAAAAAACCAATTAACCATTACATATAAAATTATTTTAAAAATACACAAATACAGCACGTTGCCAAGTGAAAAACTAAAGGAAAGAGAAAATTATTTGCACTTCTCCATTGAAATAAACATTTTAAACGTCAGAATGGATGTTGTGAAGAAGAGAGATACAGGTAAGCAACTTCTTATTCCAGTTCTCGGGCACTTAAAGGCAGTTTCAGAGACGAAATCACACATTTGCTTAACAGTTCACATGACAGAGATCGCACTGGGATTACAACCTACAGCACGAGGAGCACCATCATCCACAGGCTATTTTAAATTATTTTTACTGTTTAACTATATCAAGAGGCAGGGGGGAAGGGGAAATTGTTCACTCTTATTAATAAAGTAATTTTTAGCCATGCAAGTGGGGCTTTACCATTTCTTCAAGGCACACACATCTGTCCAGATAAGAAAACCATTCATGATACGCAAATATTTGGTAGGAAGTCTCATTTCTTGCATTGCTGGGGAAAAAAACATTATTAATCTCTATTTACACAGCAACAGCTTCTGTTTCATCCGCTAGAGTTTCACATCATCTATTTAACATCCCAGAAAAGACAGAAAGCCAGATTCGTGTCCCAGACACCTCACCACTGCAGCAGAAACGCCAGAAAGAGAGGAAGAGATTCAGGGAGAGCAGAAATGTGTGCCAGGAGAGACATGAGCCACATCCCTGATACTATGTTTATTCAAATGTAGATGAACACGTATGGTGCGATGGAGTTTAACATTTTCCAAACGTAAACGACTTCTTCATTGCATCCCAATTTCTTCTCTATAAAGCAGTTAAATTCTTCTCCCCCAAAACAAATCCAAACAAACAAAATAAAAGAGATCACGTTCTCAATATTCAAAAATAAGCAAAACCAGATTAGCTTTGCCCAAGAGCAGAAATAGAATCATAGAATCACAGCATGGTTTGGGTTGGAAGGGACCTTAAAGCTCCCCTAGTCCAACCCCCATGGGCAGGGACACCTCCACCAGCCCAGGCTGCTCCAAGCCCCGTCCAACCTGGCCTTGGGCACTGCCAGGGAGGGGGCACCCACAGCTTCTCTGGGCAACCTGGGCCAGGGCCTCACCACCCTCACAGTCAAGAACTTCTTCCCAATATCCAGTCTAAATCTCCCCTCTTCCAGTTTAAAACCATAACCCTTTGTTCTGTCGCTCCCTGCCCTTGTAAAAAGTCCCTCCCCAGCTTTCCTGTAGGACCCCTTCAGGAACTGGAAGGCTGCAATAAGGTCCCCCTGGAGCCTTCTCTTCTCCAGGCTGAACAGCCCCAACTCTCACAGTCTATTCCCATAGCAAAGTTGCTCCAGCCCCTGATCATCTTTGTGGCCTCCTCTGGACCTGTTCCAACAGCTCCATGGCCCCTGATGTTGGGGACCCCAGAACTGGACACAGCCCTGCAGGTGGGGTCTGAGCAGAGCAGAGCAGAGGGGCAGAATCCCCTCCCTCAGACTGATTGCTGACACAAAACAGCTATTTCTAAACCACACAAACAGCAGTGCATGACAAAAAAGAACCGTGTACATAAACTTGAACAAAATCTTATGAGCAAATCTCCAAACATCTCTACTTTCAAGAAGATTTCAAGAGGAAAATCTTACTTTCTAAATTTTAAAACTGATGAAGAAGAGACAAAACAACTGTCACTAGATTTAAATTTGGTACCATATGGTTTCCAGTTCTTAAGCCTCATTTTCACATATGAGCCTTTAATATTTTTACCATCAGAAGTTGTAAATTACAGTCACCAATCATGCCGTACTTCTCAGAAACAGCTCGGCCCTCCCTACAGTAAGCAATCATGTTTTGCCTCAGGCTGTGTAGTTTACCTCAAATTATTTCAGATTCATCTAAAAAGATTCATTTTTTCTATTAAAATGATGAATGAGCTAAATGAGCTATGTAATAAATACTGTAGGTTTGTAAACAGACTGCTTTTCTCTTGAGAACTAATGCCTTAACTCATTTAGTAATTCCTCCTCCCCCCGGTGTTTCCTAGTGAAGTCATCCTTAAAATAATGGTTAGCGCAGAAAGAGTAGGAAGGGTCAGACTATAATCTGCTTATGGAAAATAGGGGACATCCTCGTGACAACGCTAATGAATTTAGGACAGGAAAAATAAATGTCACATTAAAGCAAAGGTCACTGCGTAGCGCACGTACGTAGCGGAGAGGAGCAGCCATCCAAGGATGAGAGGGAAAACGTCGAAACAGTGGAGTCACAGAGTGAACCGCTCGATTTTTGGCAATATCTATTCAATTCTGACAATAGGTCGCATCGGCTCCTAACAGAACTCGGCGAGCTTCAGCTCTAATACATCAAGGAATGTATTTTGGCTATTGATTTCGGTGCTCAGAAAAGTAAAAGAAGAATTAGACGTTTCAAAGATCATTTTGCTAGGGAAAAAAAAATAGCCAATAATATGATTGCCACATTCAACTAAGGTGCAAAAAGTGCTTTTTAATATACGGATATTTCTGCCAAATTGATTTTTCGAAGACAGGATTTATTAATAGACCTTCTTGTGTAGAAAATAATTTGCAAAACAAAAAAAATACCTCGGCAACAAGAGATTTCATTCTCTAACAGGGCACTTCAATGAACGCCTGGAACAATACTAATACAGTGACATATATTTCCCCGTGTATGGATACAGATTTCTAATGATAGCAATAATCAAATTTTAATGTTATGGTTACAGCAAATGAACAGAACAATATTTCTGTGCCTCTTCAAAGGGAAATGAGACTTTAATGTCACTGGCAGCTCAATAAAACCGTTTTCTAACATATAGGGTCTTAATGACAGCTCATTTCAGCCCAGACAGTGAAGCAAATATGTTAACGGTAAACTCCAGCTCATTATAAGGAGATGGAAATACAACAGGTCCTCTGCACTTTGGATAACTATTGATTTTTCTACTCCATCTTCTCTACGTCTCACCCTGCCTCACGTAATGACTCGAGGGATGGACGTCAATAAGCTCTTTATGGCAGAGCTACCACATTTCGAGCCACTCAACGAGACTATGCCCAACTCAACGACTCACAGTTTGTAGATGTGCAGCAAAGATCTCCAATAAAAACCCCTGCAAAGGAGGACAGCTCTGCTGCCCGTGTGAGTAACACATAACACAAGTACTCGTGGAGTGACCAGAAGTACGCGGCCTTCAAGTGCACCGGTCTTGGCTAAAGGAGATCACACCAGTACTGAAATGCTTCGTCTAGACTGAAATAAAAGAATTTATTATGAAGTCCTCCATCAAGAGCGATCTGAAGCAAAAATGTCATGTACATGCTATGGGTGCGGAAGAAAGAAGTCTGCTTTATCAGCGGCACTGCTACAGGCAGCTCTCAAGTACGACCTCAAGCACATGGTGCGCTCTGTCCTCCAGTGCCACACTCAAATATCAGGTCTCAAACCCACTGAAAGTGAAGCTAAGGGTACAAAAGCACTCTCTCTGGTGGCAGGGCCAGTTCAAAGCTTTCATTTTCTTCCCCCAACCGCTTGCCCTCCGTACACAGTTTGCAATTTCCCCAGTTCTGCAATTTTTGTTGTCAAGCTACAAAGCAGGTTACAGGCATGTCTGCATTTGAAAAAAAGGCCTCCAGGAGAGATTTGGAAATGCACTTGCTTCAGTCCACAACATCTGCATCGGCACAACAGAACGGGAGGTGAACTGCAGAGCAGAGGTGGAAATGGGTGGAAATAGAGGTAAGGAAATTCTTCATCAGCAAAGCATCCCTTACACATAACAGCGAAGTCTGATCCTCCAAATGAGAGAAGGGAAAGGGAAAGGGAAAGGGAAAG
>NW_010165958.1:0-496 GCF_000695765.1 Mesitornis unicolor | reverse complement strand
TCCCCAAGCCTGTAGCGTTGCATGGGGTTGTCATGTTTCAAGTGGACTGAGCTTTGTTGAACCTCAAACAATTGGCCACGGCCCCAGAGGCTGGGTTTCAGGGGTTGGTTGTAGAGCTAGAATGGTGTTGGTGCAGTGGTTCCTAGAGCAGGTATGATAGCTGGAGTTGGTGGTTTTGGTAGGGAGGTGGTTCTAGGTTGGGTTCTAGCTCACTTGTTGGGTCTGGACTGAGTTCTAGCTCACTTTTTTTTGTTCTAGGGCCAGTTTCTAGCTCGTCTGCTAGTTCTAGAGCACATTCTAGGTTTTTGTTGGTTCTAGGGTACGTTCTAAACCATGTTCTGCTTGTCTGTTGGTTCTAGATCAAGTCCTAGAGCAGGCTCTAGCTGCTTGCTGGTTCTAGAGCAGGTTCCATGTTGACACATGGCTCTAGAGCTGGGCTGGGGTCTGTGGCCCTAGAATCTAGTTGAAGGGGCACAGGATCACTTACTCTGTACAC